>NC_052120.1:8532696-8619443 GCF_012273895.1 Zerene cesonia | reverse complement strand
TGACAGATTCGAAATTCAAATGTAATATTTTTTTATAATTAAGTGTAACAGTATTTATGGCCAGACTAAGTATTGTATGTCGTTTAGTGCTTTTAGTGGGTACATACATGAATTTAAATGATTAGGCATTGTATTAGCTGTTGCGATGCGTTCTTCGTGACTCACCGTGACTAAAGAAATAGCTGGCAATATGTGTGGGTAAAAACTTATTGTTCGAAATCACGTTGCAATTAATATTCCGAATAATCGACGACTAAAACAGAAACTACAAGTGACATTTAAATATTTACTAACTAGATTCGCCCCGCGGTTTCATCCGCGTAAGTCCGTATCCCGTAGGAATATCGGGATAAAAAGTTGCCTATATGTTATTCCAGTTGTCCAGCTGTCTACGTACCAAATATCATTGCAATCGGTTCAGTAGATTTTGCGTGAAAGAGTAACAAACACACACACACATCCTTACGAACTCATATTATACTCATACATACTTTCGCATTTATCATATTAGTAGGATAGGATTTTAAGTACTATTTAATATGCCTGGGTGTTGTGGTAAAAACGGCGAAACTGCGCACATATTGGAAGCAGATTGTATCAGCAAAATTTTATGTGTTTCTATTTAATTATATTTCATTTCTTATAATCCAATCAAGTTGCAAGGAAACATATTTTCTTATCTTCAAAATCTAGCGAGAGGGGCAACAATATTGAGGCTTAAAAAAACCTATTTACAGTAAAAAGGCATAATTTTTTTATTAATTTCTTGATAAATATACAGAAGAACCTGGGTTCTTCTGTATAACTTTTAAACAAGCTCAAAATCTATTGCGATTTTGAGTGACACATAGCTTAAAACTCAATCAATAATTTATTAATAAATCCGTAGCAGATTGGTACAAACTGGTACACAATAAAGCACAATAAAATGAATTGTTATAAAATTAATTACAAAAAAAAAAACTCGCAGTTCGCGACCTTTTTCGCAGCATCGGTGAGCGCGCGAAATGAAAAATTTAATTAAAACCAGCAAACGAAACTTTCGCTACATCCTCCGTATGTTATTTCGCTATTTGGAGTTTTATCGACAGTGAAATGTTTAATAATAAATAATGTAAAATCGCTCCTGAACATTCTCGCGTACCTATATCGGTAAAAGATGCCGCGCCTTTTTTATTTTAGCGCCAAAACTACCAGTGAAAATGATGAATTTTATTATTTTAATTTTTGGTTTTTGACCCCGAACCGACAACAGATTTCAGGACCCCCGAGCCTCCCAACTTATACAATGAAATTTTCCATTTTTATAGCGTACAAATGTAGCAGCAGTAATTATAAATGAGAAGTTATTATTTAAAAAATCTATGTAATGTTTAAAATAAGTGAAAGCATATAACCCTCAACTAGTGAACAGCAATTCAATATAAAAACACGCAATATTTTAGTGATGAAATTCATACGGTCCCCGAGCCAGGCGTAAAAATTTCTTCCGGTCTTATTACTTGTACAATCGCTAAGAATTATTAAGTATCACTTGCAGATCCGTTGGTGGGTTGAGCAGTAGTGACCTTGGAACTACTCAAAAAATACTGTTTTTTCACACTTTCTTTGACTTTAAACATTATGATAGATTTCATACGCATCGCATTTCGATTTATCGCACGCGTTAAATTCGGTGTAGTTTAATAGATGTTATTATACATATAAACCCTCCTCTAGAAGCACTCTATCTATTAAAGAAACCCAGTCAAAATTTGTTGTCTAGTTTTAATGATCTAAGCATACATACATAAATACATGGCGACAGACGCGGAAAGCGTCTTTGCTTTATACTATGTAGTGATTTAGCTCTTAGAATTGAAGCTACCCAACACTGAGTAGGTATATAATCTTCAGCCATAGAATCTGGGTCGAAACGAGGCTTGGTAAAAACACAAGCGAGCATACAACAATGCTTATCATGGCGGCATGGGACCCGCAGCTAACCGCTTACGTAACGTGGTGGCACTTGTACAAACAGCGCGCGCGCACACGATAGCGATCAAGTCGACGCCGTATCCAACGATTTACAGCGTACGCGGTAATAAATAATATCTAAGTAATGTAATGAATAATATCTTAGCTCAGAAAAACTAAAAAAAAAAAAACACGCTTAAATTATATGATCAATTCAATTGTCTCATTTACTCTTATACAGAGTATACGTAAGTAAATTATTTAATCCTGGCGATCGTAATCAGGATAATAAAATAATCTCATGAAATTGTTGTGTTCTCACCGATCCTTGATACGTGTACAAAGTTTGAATTAAATCATGGTCAAAATCGAGTAATAAAAGGAGTCAGTTATATTTACACACATACATACACACACACACACACACACACACACACACAGGTGAAACTGATAAATATAGCGTGTTATTAAAAAGGAACGGAAGGTATGGTTTTTCGAGTAGATTTTCTTATAATGGAAAAATAAAAATAAAAATTCACGAATTTATTGTAATCTTTCATGATCATCACATCGATCAACTTTATACTTTAAAACTATTTATTTCGCCTAATTCTTTGTGAAATAAAGATGCGATTGACAGGACCCCTACTAATATTATAATAGCGAAAGTTTGTAAGGATGTGTGTGTGTTTGTTGCTCTTTCACGCAAAAACCACTGAACCGATTGCAATGAAATTTGATACGTAGACAGCTGGACAACTGGAATAACATAAAGGCAACTTTTTATCCCGATATTCCTACGGGATACGGATTTACGCGGGTGAGAACGCGGGGCGCAGCTAGTAATATATATGAAAAAGAGACGAATAAGTGAAATATGTATTGTCACATTTCTATGCCTTGTATAACTATCTATAACTTCGCATGTATAACTAACTAGCTGTGTCCCGCGGTTTATATCTTTACACGAGCAATTCTTGTATATATATATATATATATATATATATATATATATATATATATATATATATATATATATATATATATATATATATCTCTCTCGGAATCGGCTCCAACGATTTTTAAATTTAGTATATAGGGGGTTTCGGGGGCGATAAATCGATCTAGCTAGGAATCTTTTTTAGAAAATGTCATATTCGTGTTTTATTCGTGTTTTATCGACTTAAACTTACTTTTTTAACAAATAGGAGGCGTTTGAGTAGTCCCAATTTATTATGACTCTTCCTGACATCTATTGGCGAATAATAATACTATTTTTTGGCGAATAATTAAAGTTCCAGCAGATTGCGTTGTTAAGTAACGAAGTCAATGAGTTTTGCTTTGAGGTTAGACTAATTGTTTATATTGTTTTGTGTCTTCTTAATGCACGTGTTCACTTAAAAATGCCTAAACGATCTTGGAAACTTCACGAAGTTAAACCGAGCAAAGCTCGGTCATCCAGGTACTCATGCTTTATAACCTAAGATCATCCTAAATAAATGGGTTATATAACACTGAAAGAATTTTTCAAATCGGACCAGTAATTCATGAGATTAGTTCGTTGAACAAAACCAACAAACTCTAATATTAAAATAGTATAGATCTTAAGTGCAAGAGGCCGTTATTATAAAATGAGCATTATTATACACAAAATACACATATATACATGCTATTTAATCAGAATTTGGTAAAATCTCGGTATTGTCGCGTACAAAACATAATATGTCTCCATTGTATTTTCACTTATCCTTGAAGCGTTCTACGGACGTAATGAGAAGAAATAAAATTGCTTATCTCGTAAATGTACATACTTGTGTAATAATTGTGTAACGGATCATATTCGTAATCAGGTTCTTGAGTCGACAAAAGAAAACACACCGTGCACAAAATTTTGCATTTGAAATGAGCATTTCAAACAATCAAATATCGTGTTTGGATTGCCATGACGTCATAAGATAATACTAATACTAGTATAGGAAATGGATGATGCCAGACGACCTATCTGCTATCTTCTATCTTCTATCTATCTATCTTCTATCTATTACTATAATAAAAAATGGTCGGAGTCGAAGTTTGTACAATGAAGATATTCAGGTTTCTTATTGTGGGGCGTGTTAATGTCGATACAGGAGTATAAAACGTAATTTAAAATTATTTTTTCTGTCAGTCTGTCTGTCTGAATCAAAACTGCTGAACGGATTTTGATGAAATTTGGCATACCAAGTTCTAGCACCTACTCCGAGGAAGGATCTTATTCACATTTCATCCCGGAAATCTGTCTGCGGGGGGAGGGGTGAAAGTCAATCTAAGTATTTATTGACAAACGCGAACGAAGTCGCGGGTACAGCAAGCATAGAATACAGATGTAATTTTTTAGCAACGGAATTAGTACTGCTTCAAGACGTCATGGTAACCCCCCCCCAGCAATGATATTGATAAATTCCATTTTTATTTATAGGCAGAATGCAACAGTGTACTGTTTATATTATGAGAATGCATTGTTTTACGTTCCACTCTAAACAAAGTTCATTTGATTCATATTGGCATGACGATCTCTGAGCGATAGACGAGCGTTCCTATTTATATTTAATTAATTTAATAAACAAGCTTTCAGCTTTGAAATGTCCGTATATATGTACAATATTCGTTTTTATGTATGTATTTTTTTTTAATATTCGTAACTATATAACTTGATTTGACATGAGTGAATGGTATAAGTCAATAAACAAGCTTTTAGCTTTCAATATGAAATTATCTAGTCTAGAGATATAATAATAATAATTAAATAATGTACTTTTAATAATTGAAATATTTTATGTAATACTTCAATTATTAAAAATACATTATTATTTTATATTTATATGTTATACATCAGCATTCTGACTTAATTGGCGGAAAAATAGGAAAATAAAGTTGGGACATAAAAACTTCCTCCTTTTTGAAGTCCGTTAAAATTTTTGAAACGGTTAGTCTATCTAAACTAAAGTAGTAATTTTATATCACATTTCATGTTTTGTTTATAGTGTTTTAACAATAACTATCGGTCCGCCCCGACTTAGCTCGTCGTGCATATATAGCCTATAGCCTTCCTCAATAAATGGGCTACCTAACACTGAAAGAATTTTTCAAATCGGACCGCTAGTTCCTGAGATTAGTGCATTCAAACACACAAACAAACAAACTCTTCAGCTTTATAATATTAGTACAGCTAATAATAAAAAAAAACAATTAAAATATACGAAATACAATATTCTATCGTTAAACGTTCCTTATTATTAACCGAGTGCCGTACCCGACATCGTTTAACAGGAGGATAATGCAAAACGAGGAAACAAAATGACACCTATTTTCGTCACCGACCGCATAGAGTAGTGAGACAATAGGACAATTACATTCAATGTTTTATTATATTCAATTATAGTCCATTGTACACGTTGTGATTGTAAAGGTTCTAAATCTTGTAGGTGTTATGTCGATTGACAAAATGTTTTTTTTTATGATATTTTCTTAAAAAGAACTCTTACAAGTTTACAGGACTACAGAAAAGTTTGCGCTCAGCTGTATTCAATTGAAATAGGCAATCTATAATACACAAATACGCATCTAGGTCAACCGTTGCATAAAATCGCAATAAGATTTTATTGTTCAAATTAACATTAACAGTGACTCTGATGCAGCGCGATTATAGTGTGAGTTATCAAGTAATAAATATCATTATTATATTACATGCACTAATAAATTGTTGCGGATGCATTCGTTCGCTTTATGTAACAGCAACACATTAATATCTCAAATTTATATTATTGCATATTTAAAATAGAAATTGTGGCAATACAAAAGTTATATATCTCATTGTTTTTCTTCACATTTAGGTGTCGTCGTTATGCAAAGTACTAAAAAGATTAATGTATCTAGAATTATTTTATTCTATTATAATTAGCTTAATTATTAGTATTTCGGGTAGAGATCGTTACAAATTTGTACACACCAGGAAATTTTACGGTACGTGTTGCGCATTGTAAACGTGCATAAATTAAAAATGAGGAAAAAATAATAATAATAATACAGTCTCTATTATGTCATTACTCTATGCCAATAGGTAATCGAGAGGAATATATATACCACATGTAGCGTGTACACTATCGTTTCTAACACATGACCGTGCATTGTAAATATCAGTGGGTGGATTTGTTCTGCAATCCGTTGCTATGACACTCTACATAAAAAAAAACATATATTTCATTGATATGCTAGTATCATCCACATTATCAATTAGCTGCGCCCCGCGGTTTCACCCGCGTAAGTCCGTGTCCCGTAGGAATATCGGGATAAAAAGTTGCCTATATGTTATTCCAGTTATCCAGCTATCTACATACCAAATTTCATTGCAATCGGTTCAGTAGTTTTTGCGTGAAAGAGTAACAAACATCCATACATCCATACAAACTTTCGTATTTATAATATTAATAGGATTAGTAGGATAGGATTAGTATTACAAATTAGAGAAGATACAAGAGGAATATGGAACATAATTTTAGAAGGTTTCTTTATTAGGCATTTCTATTTATTATAATGAAAGTGATCGTAAAAAAGAGAGACGGCATATCGAGTTGACGAAGTCGTATTCTTAATTGATATTTAATTAAATTCCATAACATATTTTTATCTATCTATATAAATATGTCTTATGTCATCAGTAGCGGGAATTAATTAAATTAAAGAATTAAAATTATTTCAGGATAAAAACACTTAAAAAGAAACACTGTTATTCTGATAAAACTATTTAGTTCCATTGCGCCAAATCGACTCTGAATACGTCAAGTTCCTAGGCCAGTTCATAGCCACAAGGTTTAAAAAATATATTCAATTAGTTGAGTTCAGTCCCCCAAACATAGCGCATACACAATTCTGTAACGAAGAGTCGTCATTTATATGCACGGTGGAACTCGACCGCTTCCTACTTCACTGCATCTATTTACTAGTTAACAGTCAATCGCAAACCTTTAAGCGTAAGTATACGCCGATGCGACTTCAATTATAACCTGTGAATTATTGACCCATAAACTGCGATGAACACCGTCCCACTTCACGTACCTACTTAAGCTTTCCTCATACACTCCGATAAGACATATATGACATGAATAAAACAGATAAAATACACCGTAACGCAAAGCGATAAAGTCCATTCCAATTAGCCGATAGGACTGTGTATATTTGTGAATTGCAGCGTCAACAATTTCACATTGATCTGTGAAATAATCTCTAGCCAAAACCATTACGACATTGCGACTGTCGAACTATTGTTTTTCAGACGGCAAATCGGTCAATGTCGCTTTCAAAAACGAACACGAAACTTTGCGCCGATTAAAAAACTACGCGACACAGTAATTACAAGGATAATTTAACTGAAAAACATTAAGAATCTTGCGCAATAGGTACAACAGTTTACCCATGACCGTTGGCTTGTTTTAAATGGTGCGAAAATTGTATTAAATTAGGCAATTAATCACGTTTCAACCACTATATTATAGCTAATACTTTATTTGAAACGATTATTGTTAGCTAAGTTATTCTAATTAGGTCGCTCAGTAACAATATAATGCTCAAAACAAATTGATGTATCATGAACAATGAACCCAGTGCATATTATATATATATCTACTAGTATGTGTCGATTCCTGTAATGTAAAACCGATGGCCATATGCGATGTAATCACAATAACTGTAACTTGATAACACATTGAGTCTCACTATAATACAATCTGTAAATTACTACGCATATAAACGGTTTTGTAAAAGGTAACATAAAAGCTTATAAGCTTATAATTGATGAATTACAAATATTGTATAATTGCACATTTTTCTCTAGATTCCGTGTCTCTATCGTGTCTTCATATATGATTATTTATGATGTTGTACACGTAGGTTATATATTTCAGAACTGTATGTCCATCGTATCGCAATTTAGTAATAGTCCTGATCAGAGTTTTGGTACACGGACAACATTTTGGCAATTACCTACACTGACAATGCGCACACGATCGAAATATGCTAATGAGTACAGCGCTGTAAACACAGAGCGCTGAACAATTTTCAGCGGTCGTCGATACGCCGGCTTTGCGAGAGTGATAAGCGAGCGTCAAACCTGGCACATGGTACGGGGTGGGATTCGACGGCGGCAGCCAGTAGGCGGCGCTGATGGGCGGGTAGTTGGTGCCGGACCTGGCGCCCTTGCCGCGGGCACCGGCCGCCTCGCCGCGCATCCTTCACGGCCACAAGCACGCACACACACAAACACTCACAGCCACATTGCACGTCTGCATTCAACCGCGGCCGCGACACAACTAAAGACGTGTAATAAGCGATAGGTGCGCGTACGTTGACGGGCGATCAGTCATTCTTCGTGGGCCCGTGTCACCTCGGCTGTATCCCCCCCGCCCCCTCCACTAATGAGCTCCGTCCTGTGTGCACGTCACGTTCGCGTTTTCCACGTACAGCAGGCAATGTGTCATCGATATTGGCTTTTGGTTAGACAATCATATGACCGTACAACTGTATGCTCTACCCTCTATGTAGAGGTGTTCTCATAATAATGCTTAGATGTTATAATTTTTTTCAATAAATGTGTTCTTTAAATAAATAAAAGGATACAAAATTATAACTCACTATAACAAAAGAGGTGTACATGCCACACAAGCGCAGTCATATCAAAAACAATTAGCATAGAGGTTGTTGCATAGCTCTATTATTTCTGTAACGACTAACTACTTTTTATTTAAACCATGCAATTACGTCACAGCTCGAATTAAAGCCATTGCGATTGCATAACGCGACCAAAATTTTCAAACAAAACAGAAACACGCGAATTGTTCATATTATTACTCATGCGTTTTTTTTGCCTACTTTCTAATTATAATATGATGTTAAGAATCACCCTAGTTACCGGAACCTCGGCGCAGACACACTCGTTATCATAATTAATTGCCTCCAACGTTAAATAATTGCACAAAAATTCCTGTCACACGATACGCATTATGTTTATTTAACGCACACTATCATATGTTACATTGTAACAATTTCATCAAGAATCATCAGTACATCAGAAAAGTACATGCTACGTTTAGTTCGACATGGACAAATATCAATACTCTTTATTAATTAAACAAAATGAAAAATCAACTTACATTTCTCGAATATTAGGTTGACATTCGACGCACGCAAATTTCGCTAAAATTCAGTAGCAAAAACTATATTTTTATAGCGAGATTCCAGTGAGAGAATATGATTGGGCTAGACGACCAATATCATCTCGTATTTTTCCACACTGTAACTAGTACGGCTTTAAGTTGTAAACCCCCCAGTACATAAGAATTAACCCACTATACCTACGTATCCATAGAGATCTCCACCAGTTCAGACCAGACTAGACCAGACACTGGCATCATTACATTCACATTGTAAATACGATTACAGTTGCACGAGAAAGCAAACCAAAATTTAGTTTAAGCAAAGCCACACAGTGTACACAATATTCAGATGGCATACGAGCGCGCCGTAAGAATAAATTAACGTAAGAACATGACCCGCTGAGGTATTTGGGCAGCGGGCGTAAAACAAAGTTGAGTGTTTAGTATTCACGTGTTTTTTTTTAACACAATAAGGCCAGGTAAACGTAAAAATCGTGAATGTGGAGATTGCTATCGCCATCTCCGTGTCACTTTAGCGCAGTTTTTACGCTTACGTTTTCAAAATTTATCAAACAACGAATTATGAAAGCGATTAAATACAAACTATCGTATAATATTATGCTTATACATCAATCAAGTGTCTGTGAGAGTTGTTGAAGCTGTCAGTTTTAAGTAATAAATTACAATATTAAATATTACAATGGAACAGTTTTCCTTGTGTATATTTTAAATTCATATATAACCATTTTACGATCATTTAGATGTATTATACCAAATTTGTCCTAATTTCCATGGTACATTTATAATTGAGTAATAATTAATTTCTATGATCGAGGATATATACATAATTCCGCAAATATGTTCCCGAGTTCGGTTCATAAAAATGAATCGTTATGACTGTTATTTCATCTATTACGACACAATTCTAATTTATTCATTTGTTTTTGGTTCGAAGCGGTAATTTTTTATTGAGGCTGGGATAATTTCGCTTTGAGTTTTAAGATCTGTAACCTATATGGTTATACATATAGTTGAATACAATATTTAGTGTCATCCGACCCACTGCTACCTATATATGACGAAGCCCATAATAGCCTGCTATCCTCACGTGTATAGCAATCCTTAAAACTTATCGTTCATAAGCGCCCTTACAACTGGAATGCAACGATCGCACACAACCACGTGCGCCGTATTGTGATCGCGACGGATGACCAATTGTTTATCACTTACGTCCTTTCGAAACCACGGACACACAAGAAACGTGATGCGTTGCATCCTTTACCATATTATTGTGATTTGTATTGCTTATTATAGAAGGTAATTTTATTCATGTACACAGACATATAATGTTTTAATAATGCGTCTTAATCGTTTCAATCTTAAGCTTTACGTCTTAAATGCGGTATAGTTAACTAACGAAATAAAAAAAAAACGACAATTGAACAGTTGAAATTTTTAAATATCTTGCGTTACATCACTTGCGTTTTTTTTTTACAAAAATTCATAACTTTTTATTCATATTATATTAACCTCTCTAATTGCTATTATAATAATTTACCTCTGTGTTTTGTAATAAAGACTCCAAATAGACATAAAAAAATTACATCTCATTTATATAATTGTCGTTAATTCAAATATTGTAATGTTTACGAAAATTTGATAGCTGTAATGGATTATACAGCTATCATATTATCGTTAAGAAAATAATCTCAACAGTTGTGACCAGGGGGCCAAAATATACGATTTTGGTCCAATAACTACGCATTTCGAATGGGACTAATGTAAAATTAATATAGTAACATTAATTACAAACTCGCCAACGGTAACATAATGACTGACCTATTAGTTATTATGACTATTCAATTGCACAATTAGTCAAATTGGTTATTAATGAGCGTTCCGTTGTCGAGGAAGCGTCCGATAAAGTGATTTTTGGATATTACGCGCATGTAAATATTTAAAATTGAATATTAATATTCATTAGAACCATTTCACATTCGTTCATGGACATTGTTCTATGTGATTGATTGTCTTTGGATTAAACAAAAAAAAAACCGACCTATATTATAATACGCAACAGAAAAAAAATAACAGCAAAATGACACATTGCTCTGTGGTTGTCTTTGGATTATCAAAATTCCCGCTAAAACAGACCTGTATATTTTAATGTTCTCAATAATTTATTGTTTATGGTTCTATTTGTAATGAGAGATTTATATAATGTTTATGTTTAAAATGCTTTGTCAGAGGTTTAAAGTGCCTATTACCAAAGTATCTTATTTAAAGTAGCCTGAAATTTCAAGTGAGTAAGTAGATTTCTTGCTTAAGTTAGTACATATATAAGAAAATCTACATACGGTATGTATATTTTCGCTATTAAATAATAAACTTAATACGGTAATTGCTAATATGAGATTTTCAATTGTTTATTATTAAATGACAAGCGTTGTATCTATCTCTAAAACTTTATACCAATTTTTTAAAATACTAGCTATAAAAAGTACAAATTAAAGGTAGTTAATCTTTTATAAAAACTTACCATTTCTGTTTTCACTGTCAGCTGGTTTCATCTGGATCGGATGGTGCATCTGCAACAACAAATTAACAAATATTTAATATAATCTTCATATCGTGCATACGTTATTTATGAATTTATTTCCTTTTGGTGTGTATAATAAAGTATCATTCGTTCATTCATTCATTCATTCATAAATAAGTTCACTTTTTTTGCAAGCTCTACATATCCTACTAATCCTACTAATATTATAAACGCGAAAGTTTGTAAGGATGTGTGTGCGCTTGTTGCTCTTTCACGCAAAAACTACTGAACCGATTACAATGAAATTTGGTACGTAGACAGCTGGACAACTGGAATAACATATAGGCAACTTTTTATCCCGATATTCCTACGGGATACAGACTTACGCGGGTAAAACCGCGAGGCGCAGCTAGTTATAATAATATATCTATTAAGTATCTTTAATAGGTAATGCATGATTTAGTGTTTCGAAATTTTGTATTCATATTTTATACTTGCGGTCCGACCAGGCTTCGCCCGTGGTACATATGCCGTGTAGCCTATAAGCCTTCCTCAATAAATGGGCTATCTAACACTGAAATAATTTTTCAAATCGGACCAATAGTTCCTGAGATTAGTTCGTTCAAACAAACAAACTCTTCAGCTTCATAATATTAGTATGGATTCATAGCGAAAATCTATATATATAAAATTCTCGTGTCACAGTTTTCGTTGCCATACTCCTCCGAAACGGCTTGACCGATTCCTCTGAAATTTGGTAAGCATATTGGGTAGGTCTGAGAATCGGCCAACATCTATTTTTTATCCCGATATTCCTACGGGATACGGACTTACGCGGGTGAAACCGCGGGGCGCAGCTAGTCTAATATATAAAATTCTCGTGTCACAGTTTTCGTTGCCATACTCCTCCGAAACGACTTGACCGATTTTGATGAAATTTTTTGTGCTTATCCGGTATCTATGAGAATCGGCCAACATCTATTTTTCATACCCCTAAATGATAAGAGTAAGGCAGAACAGCGTTTGCCGGGTGCAGCTAGTCTTATATATAAAATTCTCGTGTCACAATGTTAGTCTCTATACTCCTCCGAAAAGGCTTGACCGATTCCTCTGAAATTTGGTAAGCATATTGGGTAGGTCTGAGAATCGGCTAACATCTACTTTTCATACCACTAAACGATAAGAGTAAGGCAGAACAGCGTTTGCCGGGTGCAGCTAGTATAATATAATATTATTTAAGAAACCCAGTTTCGAATTCATCTCATGCACTACGATTATGAAGCAGAGACAGACGATGAGAGGTATAATTTATGCCCTCTGCGATTATTATTATTTACACGGGCCAATCGACGCGCGGACAAACATTCGAAACTATTTTAATTATTTGTAAACACACGCTCATGAGTCTTCAATTGCATAAACATCAAACATTGCGATCGATTCATTCTTATAGGCCGAGAGCTGGTTTGTTTTCGAGAGTTGAAAATCATTACATATGTTGCGATGACGAAGTTTAGTACAATGCTCTCGCTTGTGAGATGTATGCGTCATATAATATAGAATGTTTTAAATGTTGATACTTGATATTTTTATGATACTTTCTGTTTACAATGAGCATGGCATGTCACCGGATACATAAATATTTTTTTGATTATTATTATTGACATTATTCCAGGGCCGTTTAAATAATACAACGATCATATTAGAATTAATTTTACAATGTAATTTACAAAGAATTCGCACTAATAGGCCGCGAGTTGTCGCGAAAAATCGTTGATTGAGCTTCATATTGGCAGCATTTACGGCAAGTGAAACTTATGGCGTGCTTCATAATTTAATTTATTACTGGGTAATATGTAGTTAAGTAAAATGACCACTTCCTTGGTGCAGTGGTTAACACGTGACTGTAGAACCGAGGTGTCCTGATTTCGATTACCGATGGGGACTAAAAAAAATAATGTTTTGGTCTGCCAGGACACAGTAGATTGATCACTTCCTTGTCAATACAAAATCGATCAGTGAAACAGGTGTGTATATCATCTGTCCCATACCTCACAAGGGGACAATCTCTTTTTGAGGAACTCCAAGTTTTTATCTAAAAGCATTTAACAGAAAGGTCGTTCACCTGTACGCCAAATCATGAAAACCACAGATAACATAATACAATAGATAAAAACAAAGTGATGAACTATAAATCACAAATGCGATATCAATTGCCATTTTGAAAATATTTTCGTATCGACATCGTGCGGGCTGTGGATTTATAGTTTTTGGGAAACAACGGTGCGCAAATATTTTATCACTAAAATGATTGCAATACAGTGGAAATGCTGTTTGTATTTTCAGATTCAATATATCATGTGAATTTAATATCAAATACACATATAGAATATAGTATAGATGTATTTACGAAAAGCATAATTATATACATGTTAATTTTTTTTCAATCGACTTCGAAAAAGGAACGAGGTGCTCTGTTGCACACACACACATTAATAAAATTTATTCCACTCCGATATCACTGCCGTGGATCCAAATGTGTACCTACAAATTGACCGGCTTGCAAATTGGACGATTTCCTAGATCATACGTAGTTGCTTCATTAGGCGAACTGTATACAGAGGGAATTTCCGTCTGCACCGACCTGTTTGTATGGCGCGCGTGTCAATCATCGTCCGTTTATTTTCATGCCTCTGTGTGTGACGCTAATTCGTGTTATTATGCTGCTATGAGCTCGTTGGGACGCCTCCTTCGATGAGAAAGTGACACGGTGGTCTGTCGCTCTGTTTCTCTGTTCCTTTAAGAGAGCTAAGAGTCCTTTCTCTTTCTTTCGACTGGGGAATTATGAACAAACTCTCGTTGAATTCACTGGATATGTCGTCGCGTTCGCATTGTATGTTCAATCATTAGGGATATAATCAAATGTCTTTTCTACATACAAAATTGCGTCGTAGATATTTTTCATGCATCAGTGTTCTATGTTGATGTATGTACAAGGATCATTGTTTCTATGGCAATATTACATTATTCAAAAGAAACGTTTCATAATCAACAACGATTATCCAACGTGAATTTAACTCGTGGTTATAACTTTGATATCCAACACCATTACCATACGTCGCTCCACGCAATCCCATCTAGTTGAATTATAATTTCGCGGCGCAAGATAACACGGCAAGTTGCCGCCCGAGTAACGCGATAGTCCGCTCAACAACATGGTAATCTAATAATCAAAACAATCGCGAAAGATCCCCGCGCCGCGAACAACGCAAACTCGACGCGTATACGAAGCGTCAAGTATTAACCGTCGCTCCGGTGGCTTGCGAATTGGGAGGATCTCGTAAACTCTGCCGTTATCTAATTAGGGTCAGATGATCATCAATCACGGGCCGTGGACAAACACCGTACAAAGTGTACAATTTGTCACGTCACGCTACAATCGGAGCGGCCTCGGGTCCGCCATTACATTACTGGAGGCAAGATTGAGAGCGCAATGTGCGCGCGAAATGAACACGGGACTGTTCGCGATTATCAGCGCGTGTTAGTTGTCGGATGCGAGGCGAATCGATGAAAATGTATAGCTCATTATGAGCGTTGAAGTAGGTACACTCGTATAGAGTTGGAGTCAGAAGTACCCAAGTATTCACAGTAAACTCGTAAAACTTGAGAGTGATAATGTATTGATTCCATTGCGTTATTGTGACTATGATTGTTACAACGACCGTGACTGTGTAGTTTATAAATGGATAAGTGATACCTAGCTTTAGCTTTCAATTTTAAGTATTACATTTATCTTCTTGGTGGCGTAAGGGTTTTTGAATTTTGCTTTGTTGTTTACGTTTCACAACATTTTATATAATAAAGTTAATTAAAAGAGTCCCTTAATAATTTCACAAAGAATCGTATATTAAATTGAATTTAAGAATTTAACTCTTTATATTTACATTTATTTCAGTTTTAGATTGAATTAGGATTATACTTAAAACATAAAGCAAAGAAATGGTTAAATCCTTTCAGCGAATTTTTGAGAGTACGTATTTTACTATTTAAATAAAACCGTCTTAAATTTTTGATTAATTCCTTATAAACAACTTCCAAATCTATCCTAGATTAAAATACTTAAACGAATTCGCAAAATTTAAGCGCAATTTAAATCAAATGATAAAACAGCGATAAATTATTCAATCACCAAATCTCACTAAGATGCGAAGCAAACCGTATAGATGTAGCAAGTCCCAACTATAAAACGGTTGGCACATGAAATACTAACAATCGATACGCAGTCCGATAGTCTGTCGAGTTGAACAAAGACGACGTGATTAGTAAAACCGTCACGATCGCATGGAACCATAAACGCCGGACATGTTCGGAAATGTTAATCATATGTACAAATACGTATCAATGTCAAGGGACCCTTCGGTTGCAGCGGCGTCGCATTTAAAACTAGAACTAATACGTTGCGGTGTACCTACGTGAAATTATTGTTAATCGTTTCTGACCGATGAGCCGCACGATTTCATTTGAAATGTCCCCCAATAAAATGTCTATACAATTTATTTATTGAAGAAACAATGCATTACCGATACACTTCTTCCAATTAAAACACATTTTCTATGTGACAATGAGTCCCACAAAAATTGTTGTTTAAAATACAGGTATATTTCAATGTGATCGAAACAGAACACCGCTCACTAGTCAGTTATCTCCATACACTATTTTTCTAACATACACGTACACATCTGCAACGTGTGTCGATTAAAAAGCTGTCATTTTAAATCAACATGTATCTTATTACATAGGAGCATTCGCAACGTATGGACCGACGGATATAAATAAACTAAACATTGTGACGTTTCGAAGCCAAAGAGCGCGTGCGTGAGACAATTAGACCTATTGTAATTGAGTGATTTGTAAACGAATGCTATAAATATATTAAGAACAACGTGAAAATGCTGCTCAAAAAGTCTTTTCCGTGCGTCTGGTATTTCTATTTTCGGAGTGAATAGAACGAAATTACGACATTGAGACATATCCTTATAATTGATTAGATTTTCAGACTTTCATTTTCTTTCCTTGAACTTCCTTGCTTTATAAATAATGCTTTTATTTAAGTTTTGAACGTGCTTGCTAGCAAAACTGTGTCGTGATATGGAGAACCTACCTCCATATTTTAAACTTTCCATGAAATAAAGACATTCATTGTATCAAAATTGTACACAGAAATGTGGCTTATTATTGCGCCATTCAAAGACGTATTTGTTGTGCTTTTATATGATATCAAAATAACAAAATTTACTGTACGTTTTATTTCTTATGTTGTTTACATAAATATCGAGTATATCTCTGCTGTATTAGAATATGATAGATCATATCTAAACAGGATTCAAGGTTAGCTCAAACGTATGGGTAAGAGGATAAATATACTATTGTTATACGGTTTTAAAGTGAGACTGAGCATCTATTTGATTTTCAAACTTATTCGAATTAATTTACAGCTTAAAATATAAAATTGATATTAAATATAAAAAAAATGGTAATACTCAACAATATACTCAAGGGTTTAGAAACAAGTGCCCTTAAATTTGAGTTTCACTTGATTTTAATTTGAGTTAACATAAAACTGAAACTTTGCTCGTAGATAAAAAGTGTCCCGCGTGTTATTTCAGTCTATCTATATATTAATTATTTGTCAGTTTATTAACAAACAGGAACAAAAAAAAAAACACAATATAAAACTTTAGCATAAAATGAACACAATTAATTGAATTTAAATCCTAATTACTCTCTCAACGTCTCACTGTGAACTTTACACATATACAACAACTAGCTGCGTCCCGCGGTTTCTTCTGCGTAAGTCCGTATCCCATAAGAATATAGGTATAAAAAGTTGCCTATATATTGCTCCAGTTGTCCAGCTTATGTCATATGAATCGGTATATATTTAATCTGTACGTAAAAGAGCAATTACAGATTACGGAACAAAAATAACTAGGCTAAGACGTGAAACTCACACAAACAACAATTCTATGAAAGTTTGATCGAAAACTGCAATTTAACGGAAAAGTTTTAATTCATTACAGTATTAAGAACGAATTTGAAATTTACTCTACTCTTAAAACGAGTAATGTACATTTAAAACAGCGTAATACGCGCTTTTGACCAGGTTCAAAAGGCTTTATGAAGGGCCCCGCGATCCTTATTAGCTTCATTACCTTTGTGCATGCTGTTTCCACTTTTATCTGCAATATTTACTTTGTATTTAAGTTTTCATTTTGTATAAAGTATGTAAATTATGAATATTTCAATCGCGCTCCTAACATGTCTATAATTTGTGTTGTTTAAATAAAATGTATGATAGCGAAATTACTTGCTGTATATATTATATTGTGTAATATTTATAGTGTCTTTAAATAACATTCGTCAAAATTACTAAATTATATTACAGCAAAATCCCACACTATGTTTAACAATTATTTGTCTTAAAAATTTTCATTCATAACGATCTTGTAAACATATAATGCATCAACGGAAACATAACAGATAGTTATTGCCCATACATACAACATCTTCATTCACACACACATTTTAACAAAATCCCAACAAATTCAATGTGCTGCCACTTCAAATTGATCGCGTTTTGTTTCACCGAGTCCACGATAACATAAAGGCCTGTAGCGCACCAGGAAGGTCCAACGGGTCGCTGGTGAAACACTAAGAACCGTCTCCAAAGCGATTGACCCGCGAACCAACTCCCACTTTCCCACTTCACTCGGTCAAACCGAGAGTGCTTTATCGCGACCCCATTCCTTCACGGCGCAAATAAAACGGGAAACAGCACGACTCCACTGATTTCCCTCGACGTTTTGCAGTTTTTTAGTGTTTTGTTTTTTTGGACTAATGGCACACTGGCGGTGCAAAAGGTTAATGCACTGACGGATGGAACGGCATATCTCCCGTTTATTGGACTCTTGTCGGGTCATTCTATGTCAATTTGAAAACAAGCGTTATTGCAAAATGAAAAAAACGTATTACGACCCAGAAGCTCATATGGTCGTCCACTGGCGTCTCTCAACGAGTATTGTAACCGGATCAAGCGTTGTGTGTAACGCTAAATTCTAATGATAATAATTAATAATTATGTAAGATTTCTTTAATAAGTTACTCTCTTGTGCTATGCGTACTATACTTGACTTGATTATTTAACGGAATCTTTGTATCCAATGCAGTATGCAGACAGAAAGCGTTCAAACACTACAATAAAAGTGACACAAGACACAGGTTGTACCTAATTGAAGCGCTCAAAGTTCAAAAATGATCTTGCTCCATTTCTTCATCACACTTCCCAACTCTGTCTACAAAACTTTTCAAGAATTTACGTGATCTATTCATTTAATCTGACACAGCTCTGAACTCGACCGCTTTACGTATGAGCAGACTCTTAATGCCTTAATTCCGCACATCTTTTTACTAGCATAGCAATCCACCTCCTACAAGCCAAGAGAGAGCCAGCTACTTTACGTATTCGGCAAAAAGAATCGCACTGTCCGCAGTTTATTTTCGTTCGCGCACAAAATGTTTTGGCACGCTCCGACCCGAAAGTGGCTATGCTAACGTTGTGTAAGCGACCCAATACTTTGCATGCTCCGTATACCTACCTACCGTTCGTGCACCACTTTGGCCGTAATTGCAAAAAATCCTTGTGATCCGTGTTTATTTTCAGAGGGACTTTTGCGACCCAGAACTCGTAGGGACGGGGAAAAAATCGTCCCAAACTAATGGAGCGCGCGACTAGAATGAACTTTTAAAGTTACCCGTGCAGTATTTTTAGGGATCCGCAACGTAAGAGGTTAAATGAAGCGTTATTAGATCACTAGGCCTATCGGTCTATTAAACATGTTACTTGACCTTTTTCGTTTAGTATTAATACAATAAAGTGGGTATGTAGGTAGGTAGCTAGGATGGAATGTATTATGTATCATATACGATGACAATACAAATTTTATGATGCAGTGATATTCTCATGCGTAATTAAAGTAACAGTTTTGTTAAAACACGATTCCAACTAGAATAATATAGTGAGAAGCTATAGTAGCATCAGTTTAAATATTTCAGTAGATAGGTAGTAATTTTATACGAAAGCAATTAAAATTAATATGAAATAGAAGATATATTGTAGTTGAATTGAACACGTGAACTCGTTCTTAGCGGTTTTGTAAAAAGCGCAGCCGTCCGACGCTAAATTCGTTTGGATTTTTTTACGATCCACTTTATTGTCAAATTTAATTTCAATCTATTGCGATCGTAAAAGCACTGTTAAAGTTCAATGGCAAAATTAACCTACGTCTAAAAATATTGTCATTGTACAATGTCATTGTAAACAATAAACATCGTTTTATGCTTTATGTCAGTTGTAATTCGACAAGTCGTAAACAAGGCGAGATAATCTCACATTCATAACTATTTGGTAGATCGTTCAATTTAAAGGTGTCGACTATATAGCCATATGACTTGTTTGATATGAATAATTATTTGTAACTTTTTAGTAGAAAACTAAAAAAATACTAAATTTAAATAATTAAAATAAACAATGGTTGTACATAGGTATAAAAGAGATAGATATAATATCTTAGATTCAAAGAAATTTTAATTTTGTGGTAATGCAGGCACACACGACCTGAAATATGGTATTTAATATAAACTGGATTTTTTCGTTTTTCGGCTTTGGAAGTATTCAACGAGGTATATAGTAAGTCTTTATCATTCTCCATCCTCCTCATATATGGGAATATATGAAGACTAGGGATAGTCTTCCATTAAATCTGTCTGTTGCGATGTGAAATATAGACAAACAAACAGACACACTTTTATATTTGTAATATTAGAAACGAATTGAGGATAGTAGCAATAATAGTAATATATTAGCGACATTTTTATACTCTGTATTCATAATATTTTACAGTCAAATTTCACAATCACTCGTAGGCATATTACTGAAAGAAAATCATAGCCCAAAACAAAATACTCTACGTTAAATATGAATTATAACTTTTACGTGAACCAAAATATAAATGAGTTCATCATGAGGCACAAATAAACAAATACAAGCTACACATATAACTTAAATACGTATAAGATGACACAGATAAAACGCTTATAACATTTCCCATATAAGATCCAGCCGGCGTCCACGAAATCGGCCACAATACGCAAGGTATAATAGCATTCTCCCCGTTAAATTGAGATTTAAAACTTCGTACCTATCTATACGTATCTAATGCTACCCAGTGAAAAGTTTTTATTCTGTAAAATCTTCAGTAATCCTAATAGAAGTCCCGCCGTACGAGGCGTACGTGCGTCGAGTGCCGACTACTGACGTATCTCGTAAAAATAATTTCCAACGATATCCGCCTTAACGCCATTTTCATCGATTTACTAAATTCGGTTTAAATATGTGATTTGCGATTCCAAAAGGGAAAGCTTATAATTACTGTAATGGAATTAGCTTATAACGATCATTTTAATAGAGAAAGGTACGTTTCTCACAAATCAACACTAACAAGGATATGTGATAAATATGCTTTACATATTTATTACATATCCTTTTAGAATCATAGTAACATTTTTATTTGTCAATACAGAAGCGCTTTACCACGACCTCGCCTGTTGGTAAGCTGAGATGTGGCCTAAGATGGAGCGCGCTTCCCTAAACTGTATTCGTTCACTCTTATCTTGAAAGCTCCAGGTGAATTCAATACCTCGCACCTGAGGAATCTCGTAAACTTCCACATATAAGGTTCAACAGCGTAATAATATGAACGGACAGAACTGTTACTGCCCGTTTCCTTTTCCTCTCCCGTCCCAGTCCATTCCTTTACATTCGTCAATCCTTTCCTTTTCCCTACCCTTAAAAGCGAGCAGCGCATCCGTAGGGTCACCATCTCTGCGAATGTTTTTGGGCGTTGGTGATCGCTTACCATCAGTTGAACCATCAGTTGCTCGCTAAGACAAAAAAAACTGCTGCTTCATCGTCTGCTTATCAACCCGCAGAGAATCCTTATAAAAAATCAGTTACACGCGTGTGGGCATCTTTCACGTATCTGTAACACGTAATGACATCGCAGTAAAAGCCGAACCGTAGCGGGCACATCCAACGATACCGTGGGGTTACTTTTATTAACTCTTTGTCGACAGATCCCGACAGTGCTTTCGCCTTGAATATAAATAGATTTTATTGTGCCCTCGACCATTGTTACATAAAAAAATTGGATAGGCTAAGAGGATTTGGGCGAAATGAGTTCGACCGGCCTCATACAAACTGCGTATTGGCCGTGGAGATATTGCTATATCGAAAGCGTAATGTTCGAAAATTGTCTTCGCAATAGTTTCTGTATATAATACAATATAGTGAATGTATTATGTTCATCTAATAAGCGTGGGATTTTACTTGGACATCAATAGTTTTATTTAAAAGTGGGTGGTTTAATTATCGCCAGAGCTTATATATAGAGAGCATAAACAATATTTCATAAGGGCATATAAGTCGCACCTTGATTGCTAAATATATCAGTTGTAATATTAATTGTTAGCCTAAATTAGATAATTACTGTTTAAGGAAACACAATATGAAAGGATTTAAATTATTTAACTTTGCATTTTACCAAAATATAACCAAATACGAAACATATTCGTCACCAACATAGACTGTATTTGTTTATTTGTTTATTTGAACGCACTAATCTCGGCAAACACTAGACTGAATTTAAAAATTATTTTATTCTCGAAAATGTAAACGTTATACCTGGGAACACCCAGTCAGCCTATAACAATAGTCTATATAAGTGCCATGGGTGAAGAAAGAGAGCACAGCCGCTCTTATATTATAATAATAATAAAATAAACCACATTCAGGACTGCATCATTAAAAAAATCACTTGCAACATGACGTTCGACAAATGATTATACAAATTATCATCTATTAACAATTAATTTCGGCTCCAATGGTTCATAAATCATCCGTCGAATATTTCAATTTCATCGCACAACTAAATCAAACACATTTAAACCCGCGGGAATCCGACAATCGTGGCTTAATCAATACATTAGCCAACTATATATGAATTGCGATTATGTTATCAATTCTCGATATCGGCGAGGGTCTATGTTTGGAGAATAGAACGAGTTACTAATTGAAAATCTTCAAACTCACTTCATCGGAGGTAGAACATGCGCGAGTTAAACATATGAGCGTTGTTGGGGAACTATTGTGTGCAGAAGTGGATGACATCTATGTAATCAGACAATTAAAAATTATAAACGGTTCTTTTGTATCCTTCTCCTAATCATCATCATCAGCCCATACATGTTCCCACTGCTGGGACACAGGTCTCCTATGAGGGTTCAGGCCATAATCCACCACGCTGGCCAAGTCCGAGGTTCTCACCACTGAGCCACCACTGCTTGTCTCCTAATCAATTACTTATTTATTTTTTCATCATTTATCATCAGCTTATACATGTTCCCACTGCTGGGATACAGGCATCCTATACGGGTTCAAGCCATTATCCACCACGTTGGTCAAGCGCGAGTTGGCAAATGCCAAATGTCTTTGAACTTTTGATTCTTGGACGTGTCCGTTTCCTCACGATGTTTTCTTTTATCGTTTTGAGTATTGGTGTTGTTATCCACATGCGCAGATAAATTGGAAATTCTATTAATTTCTTGTATTCCGTCTTGTCTTCCGACCTGGTCTCGAACCCCCCACTTATCGATTTTAAGTCCGATCTCCTCACCATTGAGCCACCATTTTTTTGTATGTAATAACAAGCTGTTATTAACAGATTATAAGGTAAGCCTAATTTTATTGATTTTAAACAAATTAATTTGCTCATGTAGATACGTCTACATTTATCGATCCATATGCTTTTTAATAACGAAATAACTCACAAGGGATGACATTTATTTCAATTACACCCTGAATCAATCAATCGAGTCACATAAAATCAAATAAATATTTAGGTACCGAAAAATACAAAACGTAAGAATACCGACCCGCCACAGCATAATATATCTGGCGAGTCCTTATTACATTAGTTTTTCAACCGTGAAAAGCAATGGAGCCCGACCTCGTTTCGGACTAAGGGGTTATGTGCGACACTCCACCTTCCATGTTTGATACTGTTCACTAAATTTTTATGGTCTCACAAAGTGACTGTCACTTGTTTTATGTGCTAAATTACGGACTGTGTGAGTGGGTCGTCGTTTTTGCGAATGAGTCGATGAAACGATTGATTATTCGGATATTCATTCAATTATGTGTTCGTTCGTTGGTAAGCTTGATATTAAATAAATTTAAATGTAGATTAACAGATACTGCAATATAATCTATCCATCGGAATAATATTCAAATCACACACTTAAACCGGGTATGCCGCAACAAGTATTATACGACGACAAATGATACATACACCATTATGTATACCATTATGTATTCTTTAACCAATACCATTATATATTCTTTAACCTGTATCTAATCAATAACAGAATTGGATCTACTTTCCACTTAACAATGGTATTTCAACATTATATACTGTAACATCTGGAAATGGACTATACACGACTGGTGGACGGCGTTTGTGTGGATTCCGTTGCACTCACAAGAGGCCATTGTATTTTTCCAAGCCTAGGCCCGCTGTATTGCCGCCGAGTTTTGTTTGTGACTTCCCCTGAAGCCTCTCGAAATATCCTGTATTATATCCTGAGGCGGGCACAAAGGATGTTTGCGTAAATCCATTCAAAAATAAAGAATAAGAGATTGTTTATATATATTTCTTGAAGCCGAGACGACAGTTGGCGCGCTGTTGCCCGAGATTGCTTCCACTTGTGTGAAATCCGAAACACGTGTAGATTTATACACATATAAGAAACACGATTATTCGATATTATAACATGATATTCTTTTATTAGTGGGTAATTTCCTGTGAGCTTTTGCGTAGGCGTCGTGTAATTTGCAAAGTCGCACAAGTTCAAAGTAAATTTCGATGAATGTGAAAAAGCCTTTCAAATGATACACATTTCGTATTTGCGTTTGTCTCAAATAATAATACAAAATATAATTTTCATTCACAGCTCGACCCAACACTCGATTTAATCCACTAATGAGGCGAAACAAAGCATTTTTGCAACGAGCACGTAGCGGGCACAGAAACACAGCAATCTTGTTAATACATAACGCTCGCTGGTAATCAAATAACACGCCCCACACGTATGCTAATCCATCAAATATGTGGAACAATGATATAGGGCTATCAATTCAACGTATCGCATCGCAATAATAATATATTCTCAGATGGAACTAGTCATGAGCTGATAGAACACGATTTCAATATGTATTATATGTGAATCGCGTGCAATTGGTAGCGATATCTGCATCGTACGTGTTCCGGCACACCGGCCAGTGCAACTTGACCCCCGCAGCACTGCACCGGCTGTACGGGACACACGGCTCCATATTAAATTGTCACGATAACTTATAACACCAGTTAGGATAATAGGCACTCGTCGAATGTTAAGCAGTAGCCGTAAAATTTATTCAGATTCAATACGATTTATCGAGGAGCTTTAGTAAAATATCTTTTGAGCGCAACAATAGCCCCGAGTACAATATAATCGTAATGAAGGCGATATTTTCTTTCGAATATTACCTAAGTCTATTTACAACTATTATTCGTGATTGTTATGAAATATCTAATAGTTATTACTTAGAAAAAAAAACCAATTGTTGTGTCATAAAAAATACATTACTGTACAAATATTTGTGGAAAATTATATTCCTCGATATATATTATACAGAAGTACTCGAAGAAATCAGTATCGTTTATTTAGATTTGACGGGTTTCATTATTTGTTGTGATATATCAATGGACGTTTATGAAGAAAACATTTATGTGCCTATTATGTTTATTTTAATAATACAAAACATAATTTTGTAGAAGATAATGTCTCATGTTGTGTTGACGTTATTTTATAAAAATTTAAAAAAGTGTACATGCCAGTATTATTTTATTTACAACCATCTGAGGGCTGACATCATCACAATGTCAAAAAGTACTTATAAGAAATAAGATAGAAATTGTAAAATAAAGAACGCATCACAGTCATCAATTTTTGACACTGGGTTTAGCACTACTTATAGACTTCACGGTGACCGGCCCGATTTCATATACAATCTATTTTACATGCAATTACGCTTTTTAGCAAATCCTTTTAACGCACGTAATTCCTACTAATATTATAAATACGAAAGTAACTCTGTCTGTCCGTTACGCTTTCACGCCTAAACCACTGAACCGATTTTGATAAATTTGGTATGAATATAGAACTGAACTTAGGAAAAGACATAGGATAATTTTTATGGCGAAAAAATGGTAGAAGGGGTTGACAGATTTTATGGAAGTTCCTAATTGTCAAACATAAAATCACGTTAGATTCTTTCACACTTAAACCATTTAACCAATTTTGACAAATAGTTTAGACTTTGGGAAAGACTATAGTCTACTCTTTATCTTGTCGCACGATGTAACCGAATTGGGGGCGAAGTCGCGAGCTTCTGCCCGCAATTACCAGGCTAAAAAGCTAGTAATTAAATCTCACGATACCACCAACATCAAAAAAAAAATTATAAACTTCGTAGCTACATTACCTGGTCAATGACCTATATCAAAATATAACAATTTACTATAGAAACCGAATATAATGCGAAGGATTATATTACAACTGCGCAATAGTTAACAGGGGCTTAGTGAATTAGTTCATTCGCTAAGCGCCCGATGTTGCTAGCTTAGTGCATAGATAAATATATTCGTAATAACAGATAGGTACTATTGATACCATTCGATCTAAATAATACTATAATCTAATAAAATAATCCGTATTATTCATTATATTTGGTCTATTGTTGAGTTAAGTTGAGCCTTTCTTTTTTGGTATTTACTGTTTGAAATCTGTACATATGTAGATTATATACTGGTCGCAAAATAAATAACTTTGAATTAACGATTTAACACGTTTTTGATTTAATTATATGAATTCTTTTAAAACTTATTTAATACTTTTATAACGACAAGATTTAAATTATAAAACCACATCATATTTTCATTAATTTGGCAATAGTTTGGAATGGGCGTCATAAAAATACAAATAAAAAATAGCAAAAAAATAATAATTTAAAAACATTCTAAATTATAATCGCACCAAACATTGCTTAGCCTCGATTTAATATTATTTGTTCATTCAGCTGCAACAGAAATACATAATCTCAGAAACATTCAACTCTCTAAATATCATGGTTGATGAGATACATCCCGGTGAGAGATACACAGTCAGACTGAAAAACAGACAGGCGTACGGACAGCGAAGTCTCAATTATAGGGTCCCGTTTTACCTTTCAGGTACGGAACCATAAAATAGAAACAAATATCAATACACGACCTTCAACTGCCATTACGTTAACAGCCAGCAATATAATACACAAAAATGCTATAGTTACGTGACAGCTGTTGATAGAGTATAATGCCGCTGAAAGGATTTTTCCACTACATTATAGCTATCAGTCCATTTGGTCATCCATCATTTACGTTGGCTATTACGATTTGCGAAGCACATTACCAAATTTTTTTTTTTACATTTGCGTTTTGGTGTTTTATGTTATGCAGCTTCGAGTTTGAAATTGATTAACAAATAAACACTTTTTAAGTAAAACTAAATCTATACTTTACTAATATTATAAAGCTGAAGAGTTTGTTTGTTTGTTTGTTTGCTTATCTCAGGAATTGCTGGTCCGATTTGAGAAATTCTTTCAGTTTTAGATAAACTCTTTATTGAGGATGGCTTTAGGCTATATATGTACCACGGGCCAAGCCGAGGCGGACCGCTAGTTGTATATATAATCACATTAAATTATACGCATAATGTCTATATAAGCTCTTATACTTCAAGTTAAATAACTATGCTTATAATACATTTAAATTAGAAGAACATCGTCTCCGGTTAGAGTCACGCGAAAGCCTCGTAAGCTGTTTACTAAGCAAGCTCTGACGTCGTGACTACGCCGTAGCGTATTCCGGCTACACCGTAGCATTTCGTAGCGGATTTACACCCTAATAATTTTGCCCGCAAATTCGAGGTAACTACGAAACAGAGATAAATGATTTTGTGCGATTGTATAATGCCCCATACAGTTCTCGAAATACACTGTCTAACAATGATAAACATTGAATGTTTCTTTTGCTTAAAATTAAAGCGTCCTAATACAGAGAGAGATAAGAGGAAAAAATTTGGATGTACATTTACATGATGCATTACTGAACGATTGTTCGAAAATTGGTTTAACTAAAAAAATGCATTTGACGTTTATTTACAAGCAATTTGTGTTCTATAAAAATCTGTTTCGAGAATACTAGAGAATAATTCATAATATCAATGAATCATTCCCAATAGAATCAAGCCATACAAGACGTAACGCGAGCGTTACGCCGCTTATCAAAACCAAATAACGCGTTCACAACGGAAAATAAGTGC
Source organism: Zerene cesonia (assembly GCF_012273895.1). Classification (NCBI taxonomy): domain Eukaryota; kingdom Metazoa; phylum Arthropoda; class Insecta; order Lepidoptera; family Pieridae; genus Zerene; species Zerene cesonia. Next base: position 8,591,186 of record NC_052120.1, on the reverse strand, counting down.
ATTCATCATTCAACAGTGAAACAGTTGCAGCGCCAATGCGACACAGTGGGCTGGATTGTTGTTAATAATCCCCCCCATCGCCGGGCCGCTCCGTCACCGAGTGCTGGGATTACTATCAAAGAGCATATTACTCGCAAAAAGGACTGCATTAACTGTACCTACAATTTCCACTCACTTTGTGACTCCACTTCGTTTGAACACTGAAGGCGGACGCCTAGCGCGGCGCTAGATGTATTGTATAGATATGTTTGGATTCATGTAATTACATCAGTCAAGACGCGTATCCCATTTGCGATTAAAGAACAACGTGATTTTATGTTCTTTCAAAATATTATAAATGCGAAAGTTTGTAAGGATGTGTGTGTGTTTGTTGCTCTTACACGCAAAAACTACTGAAACGATTGCAATGAAATTTGGTACGTAGACAACTGGACAATTGGAATAACATATAGGCAACTTTTTATCCCGATATTCCTACGGGATACGGACTTACGCGGGTGAAACCGCGGGGCGCAGATAGTATTAAAATATAACCACGGTTTGGAAAGATAATGTCTTGATTCAGCGCACTACATTGTATAATAACATTTACCTAATTATTATGGAGCCGGGCCGGGCCCAAAGATCGTCAATCATTTCTTTCCGGACTGAAAATTTGAACAATGCTTAAGATAAGCTATCATTGCTGAGCTGGTGACCGTCAGCTATACTTCCGTTGGTGGGTTGATCTGAAGTTACTTTGAAAGTACGCAAAAAATTAAATAAAAATTAAAAAAAACGAAAACAACATAGCTCTTCACTTTGAACGCATTTTTCCTTTTGATTCAGCTGCTGATTTATTAAGATAAACATTTTGCAATGGAATAATGCTGTACGTAAATGATTGAAATGAGATAGCTCTGTATAAAATTGTTATCAAAGAGCACATCATTCGCAAAAGGACTGCATTAACCGGTCCCATTATGTCACTTTGTAAATCATCAACATCGCTGCTGTAATACTCTTTAATAAGTATTTATAATATGATTTAACATTAATTTACGATGCGCCGATCTCTATTTTAATTTAAACTCAAACAAACTCAAACCTTTTTTCATTCAACTAGACATCTTATAGAAGCACTTTTGAATCGTCATATTACACAGTTATAACATTTACCACCGGTTCGGAAGGCAGTTTCTACAGAGAAGAGCCGGCAAGAAGTTGCTCTTTTATAATATAATTGTATACCCTGTCCCATAAATGAATTTATTAGTTTACTAAGCCGGAAAATAAGCATTTCAATTTTATTTCTGTTCCTCGTGTGAATAATGAATAATGAAGAAAACAAGGAGTTTAAGTTGTTTTCATGACTGAACTTTTCATGAAAGATTTCATTTTATACGTCATAAAATTAACTATAACTATCATATTATATCGACATCCAAACAATGTCATTAAAACGGTCGCACAACACGCATACCGAACATTATTGAATCATCCATGAAATGGATATAAAATCAGAACTTAATAACATTATATGGAGGGCTCCCCTAAAATGTGCCCGGGCCATCGGTTATCCGTGCCCGGGTGAAGCGGTCAAAATGATATACGACCGGATAAGACAATGTTGCGGAAAGGTGCAACCGAGGCGACCTTTCGATTTCCTAGACTGGCTCCGTCGGACAATGATGATGTTATGTTATGTTCTGTATGCAAGGATGTGAAGGGGATAAGCGACGCGAAATTGTTCTGTATTAGCGTCTTTTTTAAAATATTAATAAGAGTATAGATGGTAGTGGGCAGATAAAATAAAAAAAACAATAACTCTAATGAGATCTAACCATATTATCTTACCATATATCTATCAGACTACCAGAATGTGTTGTGATGGGTCACAAACAAATACACTATGTAATCCAGCGTGTATTCGTTGCTTTAACAAGAAAAAAACAACATAAAAACTTTTATTCTATCCACATACTACATTTTAATAACATAATACTTACGCAAAGAGCCTCAACAACGAAGCAATTCCCACTGAAATATTTAACATTGAATACCCACTTAACGCCAGCATATCACTCATAGCGTACAAGCATTAAGACATCATCTTCGAACAAAGAAATATATCCGCTCGTTGGAAGGTATGATCGCGAGTATTGAATTAGCACCAGGCCCGGCTAATCCGGTCGGTCCCCTTCAACAATTGTACCTTTATATTTTTAGCTCGGGCTTCGTTACACCCTCAATAATAGAATAATATCGCGGTGTAATGATACATGTTCACGTTTGCACCTGCGTCTTCCCTAAACGTATTGGATTAAAAGTTGTGTGTTTGGATGTGAGAGTAGGTATGTTACACACATTTATGTAATACACAAAGAAATAACGCAAACTTTGCGTTTATATAAGATTGCGTGTAATGATTTTGAAGTATTTTCAGAAATTAAAGCGTAAGTATCTTTGCCTAATTGATATTCCTACGTTACAGTAGTAAACATATCAATATATCGGTATTTTCTGAAAAATTATACATTTTTCTTTTTCATACTATTTGAGTTGTTTATAACACGAGTTCGTTGACATTATCTTTAAAAGTCTAACGATATTTTGCTGTAAGAGAAAATAGAACAGTTCCACGAAGAACGTATGAAGCTGCTTTCAATTTTATCGAAAGTATTTTAAAAGGTTTCATTTCCTCATTAAAACGTTAAATTCCAGTAAATTTCGTACAATTACAAACAACATTCATTACAATTACAAAGTATTAATTATACACAATTGAACAACAAAACATTTGCTTAACAACACGATAATAAACAAAGTTAAATACGCATTCCGACATCAAACCGGCCGACAGATATCCGATATTGCATTACAGATAAACACTCCGCTAATCCGATACTAACTGAGAAAAATATCCCATTTCGCGTCGACCATACAGCTAGCTGCAATCTCGCAGACACCTGCGCCGAAATTAGAAAACTTTAATCCCGCGTCAACTCGCGGCGATCATTCCCCGTAATGAAATAAGGGGAATGAAAATATCTCGCGATCGTGTTTATCCAGCACGTGCCAATATGTACCTTAACCACTTCGACATTCGCATTTTAACGTTCTCGCGTCCGGACGCCGTCGCGGGAACTCCCTAATTCAGTCGTGTTATACCGTCCCATCTCTCTCTGAATCACTGTCACTTTACGCTGTTGCTATTGACAGAAGTTGGAATTTCTCATGTTGAAACGTACTGTGATAATTGTTTACAGTCAAAGATCGCAACAATATTTGTATTATATTTTAACTAGCTTTCCGTTCTTTGCGTTCCATTCGGAGAAATTTAACGGATGTTATTATACATATAAATCTTCCTTTTGAATCAGTCTATCTACTAAAAATGACCCCATCAAAATCTGTTGCTTTACTAATTTTAAAGATCTAATCATACAGACACACACACACAGATGGCGGAAAGCGACCTTGTTTTATACTACGTAATGCTGATCCCAAACAATAACATTAGTTGAAGGGGGCATTTTAATCTCACAGTTAAATCAGCAACCTTCACAATACATACGAGATATTATGATATTATAAAGCAGATATACACGACGTTCGCTTGCTAAACTCGAATATTGTTACTATCTTGCCATAAGTCGATAACATGTAGGCGGTAGGGACGGCGCAATTAAGATACGTCCCTATAGAGTAATCGACTATTGATTTTAGATTTAACTTGAGACAGCCAGTCAGTCATCGGCTTAATGCCTGTGTAAGTTCGCCATCGTTAATGAGCAGTGAAGGGGTAATGTATGAACATTGCCTATGGAGAGTACTTCTTTGTACTTCTATTAATTTTCTTAATTATGAAATGATATGATTTATGTTATTGTTTGTTTCGCCGTTCGCGCGTTACTTCTCTGAGAATACAGTAAATGACTCTAAAGAGTGATTCAAGAAAAGGTTTCTATGTATAATAACATACATTACACCATATAAACCGAATAAAACGCAAATAAATCTAGTAAATACGTATATAAAATGCTTTAGTATTGTGATTGCTGTTTCGTATCAAGTTTAGTTGATAAATAAAAAGGCAATAGTTTGGATTATCGTTATAATTAAATCATAGCACGTAAATGAACCCCTAAAACCCTTTCTATTACCAGAAAAAAAAATCCCCAACAACTCAAGATGAAAATATCATATTAAGACTCAAGATTGAAATACATATCATATTCATTGGATGTAAACGATATAAGAAAACCGCTTTCTTAAGGTATTAACCCTCTAACTTAAATATATTCATAGAAACCAAAATCGCGTGTCTATGAATATAAATCAAAAATTGACAAGTTACAAAACGTGTTGGAATAAAGTGGGATGCGATATATTTTCATCATGAACAAAAAACTGTTTATTTAACACTTTTTATGATTGAGAATGAGCATTATATCGCCGTTAAACAAAATTTCCTCATTACGTTTCTCATTCCAAACTAACTCACTTTATTCTTCTTGTGAATAGACTGGTGCTTATTTTTATCTTTAGATACATATCACTTACACACATAAAGGAGCAATTTTTGTTCATTAAAACGCTTCTACTAAGCTTCTATTTCTATCCTAACCTAACACTAACATCTGGAGGTTAAAAATTGTCTGGTCTCGTTTTTGAATGTCAGTAGAAAAGGTTATGCCTCCGACTATCAGCATAACTTTTTTTCCGTCGCATCAATTATTCAAACTAATCCTAATGCTATTTAAACTAATTTTACTCAATAGTTCTATACACCATCTTCAATTACCTATAGGTTCATACACAGAGGGCATACGCGAAAATTACACACGTCCAGGTCCAAAGGCAGTGTACCGTGTAGCTGGCGAATGGCCCTTAAAGGGCACAATTACATGGATAATTACAGACGCGTTATGTCCCCTCAATTAGTCAATTAGTAGGCGCAACCCGTCAACCTTTGGCCGACTGTCCGGGACCAGTAACACGTACATACGACGTACAACGATAGACATCACACGATGATTTGTAATTTGAGTTGTGACTGAGATTAGTTACTGGTCTCGCTGCGCTTGCTTCGTTTTACGATCGACGTCCCAAAAACTAAGGAAATAATCAATTAATAATTAATTCTTAATTCGACTGATTTTTTTTTATTCTGTTACTCGTTAACACGGTACCCACCGTTTTAACGAGTAACGTAAAGTTTTTAACTATTTGAGGTGATTCTTCGATAGAAAATTGTTATATGGTATCTCTCCCCAGAGACGCTTTCCTAATTTATTTTCTACAATCATTCTTTCTTAGCAATACGTACATTTTCTTTCTGTTCATGTAATGATTGCGAATGAGATGAGTCATTTTAATATTATAATCTTGAAATTATCTAGTCTTGCCAATATTTATTAACATCACTTCGCTCTGATGAACGCTATGAATTAAAAAGAAAAATTGTATAACAAATTTCTAGAGTAATGATTGATTTGAATGATGATTAGTAATTCATGAGATTATTAGCATATGGACTATTTATAAAATAAGTATTTATTGATTTTGATTGGAAAAAATATTCAATTTTACATTTAATAGGTAATCATAACCATACATTACGCAGCATTACCGACATTTTGATAGGTTATTACAAATATATTATAGTTCCAAAACTTTCATATTTTCCTTATTACAATATAATTACAACATTACAAATATTGCGTAGAAGAAAGAAGATAAATTCTGTGAAATATTGTACAGTTTCTCAATGAAAAACAGTGTTGTGATTTTTAACATAACTAGATAATTATTAAATTATGTTAACGCGTTGTTAGCAAAGTTTGAAACTAATTCAGTAACCTCCTAACATAATATTGTTATGTTGTTAACAAGTCTTGCCCTTAAGGTAATGTAAGTAAGGTAAGCTTTGCGAAGCTTTTCAAATTCTCATACATATTACATTATCAATTAGAATGATCCATTTTTATACTCTGCTACTACTCTGTAAAAAATGGTCATGACCATTTGTTACAAGAATTCCTAAGATAATCCAACTAATTAGAATATATCATGGCTCATTCTAATGATCTATCTGTTAATAAATGTTTAAACGAAAAAATCCAAGAAATATCGTTGGTATTAATCGCATTTCGAATGAATTCAATTTTAGTTCTTATGCCATCGTAATAACACTCGTACGCCACATCACAGTATCAAATGAAACGTTTAAAGAATTTGAAACATGCCAGAGGGCCCCGCGACCCTATCGTTATTATTTGCTTAGAAATTCTTCACATTTAATAAACTCCATTGGAATTTCGATCCCATAGGTACTGTTCGTTCCGAGTTGCCCTATCGCATCGCATATGATCAATATTACGTTTAGATATACAATTATTTTTTTTATTTTTCAGACTCCTGAAGAATAAAAATATGACTTTACTATTAGCTATATTATTTAGATAAACTTAATATTTAAAACAAAAGTGAATTCCCGTGTTCCCTTGCGGGGTTTAGAACAGATGTTATTACAATACATCTGTTTCACTGATAGATTTTCATTACAGACACGTAAATGATAATGCTTTTTCGTGTCCTGCCAGACAGACACGAATAATTTATTACATATTTATAAATTTGGCACTGAAAAACATAACCATTACCATACCCTGTGTGCAAACAATAAAGAAAGTAATTTATAAAATCAATAAATGACGAGAAGTAACGATTATTACATTCACGAAACATAAGGCATAAAACATAAAATTTACTAAACATAAGACATAAAACATAATTTCTTACAGTGCTCTCGCAACTTCTCAATGGCATAATAACAAATTACATTATGAAGGCACCAGGGGGAGCCATAAGTGCCGAGTGTACCTTCGTATCGGAGGCTTTTGTATATTGGAAGCTATTAAAGTTATTGACGTGGGATTCCAACTTTTCCCCCTCAGAAACCCGGGCTAATTGCAAGGAACGACGTAAGCACGACGTACCTCTATAGCTGATCCAGATAGACGTATGGACATACGTTCATCTTATCATCTTCGCTATGAGTGGACAGTACATACATAAGTACTTTCGATGTAAGAAATGATAAATAATGACAACATATATTAGAATTGTCTGTTCAAAACGTATTAACTTATAGGTTCATTTACTATCATGCTGGTGAATGTGGAGATTAGTGATAATTTAACTACTTGTATATATTGATTTTATAGTTCAGATATTATACAATTATGTTATGTTATTATAATGTATAATGTACATGTATAATGCTTTTAGTTCATCATCATTATGAGCCCATATTATGCTCCCACTGCATGGAAACGGGCTTCCTATGAGGGTTCAGGCCATAATCCACCACGCTGGTCAAGTGATATTTTCCTAATAATATGTAGGTAATTATAATCCGAATAATGTGCAGATACTCGTACATTGTAAAGTAAATTTATTCCTTACGAGAATCGAAATACGAGTATTCATAGTTTTGTTATTAATTTTTTCTGCTTTAATTCCATAAGCCGCATTATACTAATATACTGCAGAACATCAAAATCGCATGCGGAAACGTAATAACAATAAATTAATTTTCGACATTTCTGTTCATATTTTTACAACCGTGTAGTCGGCAGTAAATTTATGTCTGCTATAATAATATTTTTACTTCAACAATCACGTCATTATTAGATAGCAGATAGCTATACATTTGCCTCATAATGAAATTGTCCTGAATATCATTCTAATGTTGTTTTTATTGTATCAATATCGGTTGGGAATACGATGTTTCAATTATTTTTTACTATTACAATTGCACTTATTCGAAGAGAAACATGATAGCATAAGAAAGAAAATGCATAATTATGTACAGTCATCGATATCGAATATCCCTGTACACTTCCCGCATCGAAATAATAAAGTCACAATGGATCACCTTGTGCCACTAGTCAAAGTCGCATCACCGTAGTAATTGAATACACAGGGATGAAGTTATAAGAGGTACAGTAATAAATCTCACTTGCGACGTCGCAGTCAATATCTTAGGGCTGTCACTGGTAAGAAAAGAATTAGCGATAGTCTAAGAAGAAATATAAAACAATTAAGAGACGTAGGGAGCACATTCTAGCAGACAATCACGTTTGAAGTCAATAGCATATTCATATTTCTCAAAGATTAGTCTATTGAAATTGCAAACAACTAAATTAAATTAAATGTAATGAAACTAAATTAAATGTGTATGTTTTTATGGAGCTACGGACCGTTTGAATCTCGGACCTTTTATTTTAAAAATAAACCTGATTCACAACTGCTCAACTAGGTTAAAGATTGATCGCTCCATAATACAACTAAAACTTCATACTCCATTGCATGGTGATCGTGAAGGCAAACGTTGAAGCAATCAATAGAAATCTATAACAATGTATTAGGGGAACCCAGAAAGCGTTCCTGCACTAATGGAGCGAGTCAATTACTTAAGACCGGGGGAAACTCGATCATAAAATCCGGGTATATCGATCAAAGTTCGCCCGTGACCGGCGCTGCCGGACTATCCGGGTGAAATATAGTTTTTCCATTTTCCGAACGCTCACCGTCGCCCAATAGATTGATTTATTATTACCCTGAGAGCGGACGACAAACGGCTGAAGATTTTACGTAACCTCTCCCCCTCCATACTTTGGCGACAGGTTTGCGAATTATATTAGTAAAAATCAGAACATGGCAATAAATGTTGAATTTCTGATCTCAGATTATTCGTATTTGGAGACACAAACAATAAAATTCTATGAATGCTGTCTGATTTTCACTCTAACATTGAATATTAAAATATATGAAACATGGTGTTTTGCGCGATTTCGACCTCGGACGAATCCGCTAGTATCATTGAATCTCGTTCAGTGATTTTCGCGTGATGGAGCATTAAACGTACAAACATAACATCCCTTCATTTTTACAAACTTTGACATTACGCATAATATTAGTATAGTATTATCATTATTAATGATCTTCTACAGGTTCTTCGGTATAAGCCTAATTTAAAGGGCTTCTAAACGAGATCCAGCCATTTTTTACTATTAGGATGATCATATATTACATAATTAGAAGGTATACAACGCATACTGAAAAGTGGTAAATAGGCGATGACAGCAATATTCAGGTTTGTTTAGGCGAAATACTTTGAGCAACATGATTCACTGACAATTCATCACCGCAAAAAATACAAGTAAAAACCGCTTCATTGGTGTCAGTTACCGTTTGACTTCAGAGATGCTCAACTAAAAACTTCATCTTTATCATTTCTACGTGACTAAGCGCTCCATTCTTTATGTTGTTTTGCTAAGCTGAGTTACCGCAAAAAGCTGCTAAATACCGAGTCTAAGCCAACCTCTTAATCTTCTACAAATAGCTAGAGCTATTAGCTCAGTCCACAGGCTACTGCGTTACGTAGCGTTTACTTTTTAAAAATTCGAAGCTCATTCTACAGTGAACATTTTATACTTACGAGTGATCATTCGTGCGGTCGGTGTTTAATAACGCTTTACAAATAATTAAGCTTTAATATTAAAACAAAAATACATTGCTCGTATTTTAAGATGAAATTTGGTATCCAGGCGGGGTATGAGCTGACTTTGGTGATAGGATACTTTTTATCCCGATCAAATGTTCCCTTGGGATAAAACAGGATTGATCTCCGAGCGGAGCCGGGACGAGCGTCTAGTATTATATACAATTCACGATCAAATCCAATATCCTTCCATTCAAATCTTTTCAGGTGGCAATTTTTAGTCACCGTTGGTAGCGCGTCAACTGTTTTCAGCCAATTATTTGTGTTATGCAAATATCCTACATTGTAAAACGTGACTTTAGAAGCTTAAAAGGTTAAGCGGAATAATAAAAAGTCTGCGACATTTCCCCATTCTTCAGGAAACAATTTAAAATAACTTTAGAGAATAAATCGGGGACTACGAATCTCGTATTCTCTCAATGTTACCACGTGACAGATGACGTCGCGTGCAGACGTGACGGCTACAAACGTCACGCGGCGTAGCGCGTTGCTCGTAGCGCGGAACGTTTCGTAGTCGATGTAAGCGCTGTGGTTTGCTATTAATTATTGTTAGTAACAAATGTAGACTTCAGCTTCTTTGTACGAATATGGTAACAGTCACTGATTTAATCTCAATCCTTTTTATATTTTTGTTATATTACAATTATGTTCAAAGTTACAACAAACATACAGTTTTCTATGAGAAAAGCCCGTAGGATAATAATTGAGTATTGTAAACATAATAACGCAATTCCGGCGCAAACAAAGATCCCCGAACAGAAAGCATGCAATTAGGCGTCCACATAATCGCCCCGAGAGGGCCTAAATAAGATGCCAACAATTCCCTCAATCAGCAAATATTTTCCTCCAATTCCGCGGAAATCGCTCCACTACCTGCCACTCCGATCAAAGAAACGGAATCAATCGAGTGAGAAAAAACCACCCCGATAATATAATAGAATTGAATTATCGCAACGCGGAGACTTCAAGAGGGAAGATCTCGGAATAAAAGGAATCTGTAATTCGATTGTGCTCCCTAACAATCGATTCGCCGCCGTTGTTTGTGCCTCGATCGTGTAATGTAATAATGAAAATTGTTATGTTTCAGTACTCGCAACAGGTCCCGAGGAGAGCGGCGCGAAACGAAAAAATATGCGATCCCGACATGGACACCTCCCCAACTGCGAATCTGAAGTTTTCATGTCCATTGAGATTTCATTTGCGGCTGTTGTTTTCGATCCATTATAACCATCGCATAAAAATGTATTCGTTCGATGAAATTTTAAGTAAATTCACAAGTTGTTACGCCCGATGATAAGTGCCGACAATATTGAAACAACTGTGTTATTTTACATTCCGTTTTGCTTTAAGCGCTCTTCGATATTTTATTTTATCAATACTACACTGGCTATCTGTATGTAGGGGGGATATTTACTTGTAAATAATACGAGAATGCGAATTTGCATTTATTTTAATATACACAAAATGTTTGCATTGGATTGGAATATTACTGTACTTGAAATTGATATAAAACATTTGCCTTTTGTTTGCATAATTTCCTTTCATATCTTATTATAAAATCCCATTTATTGAACGTACAAAGATTGAAAAGTACATTTAAGAGGTTATTAATAAAAAAATTATATTGAACCGGTCCATAAAAAATCCGCTATAACTCGGTGAAAGCCATGAACAATGCGCAAACGTCCGTCGCGAGCGTTTCGAACATTTGTCGTCTATTATAAATTAATAAATTCATTAAAGTATCGAAATTGTAAATTGGATTAACAAAAACAAAAGCTCTCAAGGGCGAGCGAAACTTCGAGCTGAGCCATTCACGTCGAAGATTATATTAACGGTCCGTTTCAAATTTTGTCGTGTCTCGCAAAATTATTTTCCTAAGCCTAATAAATTTGGAAAGTTTATAAATTATTCTAGGATCTTGATTATCAAAAATTTATGACGATGAAATATAATTTTAGTGAACGTTCAATTGGATTGTAGACAATGAATGAATAGAGTGAATTGAGATAGGAATTTTCTGTACGAATTTTCTTATGCATTTAGAAAGTAGTTTTAAATTATAATGAAAGATTTTTATACATTATTTTGTCACATAAAGCAACTGAAACTAAGTGAAATACATACATAGAAATACATTGTTCCTGTATTTTTCAATTGATATAGATGTTGATCTAATGTTATTTCCTAAAAAATAATCTTTGACTTCATAACATATTTTCAATTTATTCATTTCGTTCAAAATTCTGTTCAAAATAACAGAATACTAACTAACTGAAATACGAGTAATTGTTTGTTTCGATAACAAGAATTATGACACATAAAACATTTAAATTCATTTAGATATCTTTTTACACAAAAAACATATCAACGTGCATTAATATATCGCTCGTTCAATGAATGTAAAAAATATGAATACACTTTAATTGCGCTTTGATATTCAATGGATTAATTATAACAGAAGTATTATAAATGGCAATAAAACATAAATTTATTCCTTAATAGGACATTCATATGCTATAAGAAAACTGAAAGTTAATTAGTTACAAGAAGGCAAATCTATCGATCATCCAATTCTGTTTGTCTTATCGTTCCGAATCATATTCAATTACCTAGTATGAGCAAAGTGAATACGTCCTCATACAATATATTAACGAGAACGAGCAATCGTATATATTAATACACGTCACATACAAGCACTACTAATAATAATTCGTATATATACAACATAAAACAACGCACTTACCCCACTCAATGTTTTGATATTGTGTAAAGCGTCCTGCGCTTTCAGGGCTGCTTTTCGCGTGAAAAACGTCACAAAACAGCATCCTGCAACAGAAGCGAACGCTTACGTGACGTTACATGACATTTGCGTACGGACATACATATATACATACATACATATAATATAAACAAACATAGGTACATAAGTATACAAGCAACGCCTCGATCTAGATGGTCTTCATACGAACGCTTCTAAAGTGTGACAAAAACCGATTGATTTGTATGCATGGGCGTGTACGTGATGAGGTTTACCGACACGCACACATGCAAAAAAATTCAATACAAGTGTTCGGGCGGACTGCTTCTTGCGCGTACTCGATTTCTAGGCGTTATTGTTCTAAGGGCACTAATGATGTGATCAAAGATACAAAGACAATAAACACGTTGCGGCGATGGTGAACCATAAAGTCATTGCACTGGAAAAATTCAATCAAAAAATTCTAATTTTTAAGCAAAATTAAAGGATTATTATAAATTGTATAAACATGTTCGCCATCGCCACACAGCATCCAAAAATACATCAAAGAGTATTTGACTAAATGACTGACATTTACAGATTTCAACGCCATAATGTTTATATCAATACCTGTTATACCTCCTGTAAATAAGTTATACGATTGAAATAACGATTTCGGTTGAATATCGCCAATTTGTGGTAATTTATGTCTGTAATTTATCCGGATACAGATTACAATTTGCGTAACATAGAATATAGGGGGTTAATTACGTACTCATTAAAACCTTCATTGATATGTACATTGAGCCATTGAAATTGTTGTAACAATATCCTTATAAATCACACTAATCACACTTCACACTAATATAACACTTCACACTGATATCACACTTCACACTAATACAATAAATGTGAATGTTTATTTATTTGGATGTTTGTCCGTCAATCACGCTGAAACTACTGCACGAATTTTGATGAAATTTGGTATGCGGACAGGGTATGAGCTGACTTGAGTGATAGGATACTTTTTATACCGATTAAATGCTCCTTTGGGATAAAACAGGAATCTTGATATTTGGGGCCGAAGCGGGACGTTCGTCTAGTAATACATATTATGTGAATGAAAGTGTGAAATTCGTTACTTTCAGCGATCTTATTGATATCAACATGATTTCTGTTTGGAGACAAGAAGCTATAGAGTGACTTGGGCTACTTATTTTCGCATGGCAACTCCCTTTGATTATATACGCGGCGAAGTCGCGGGCGGAGACCTAGTTGAAATATATCAAAAGGTACATATAATATAAGTATATGCATTAGAAGAAACTTTTCATATTTCTTCACCTTTTTTTTGCATACATTACCATTAAAGAGCATACATGTATTGAGGCGGAGAATTAGTTAAAATTATATAAAACGCCTAGTGTTACAACAGACATTTTTGTAGCGATATTAAAACGGTTTCAAACGACGTCTGGCTAAAAATCTTAATGAGCAATTCTCCAGTAACACCAGACGTTACATTTAAGATAATTGTTTGCGAGGTACCTGCAGCCCTCCAAAGTGTAATTACATCATTCAAGGACGAAATTATACCGTGAATGCTTCGCGCAAAAAGCTGAACGCTTAAATGGCGCATTGACAAGTAATAACCGGGTTTATGCGGACGTTTTATTTTTATTGAAAACGTCGTGTTTCAAAAATCAATTCAATCATGGGAGATATTTATATACTGTATAACAATAATTCATTTCTATCGTTTACTGTTTTTGCTAGGATTATAAGATTTTTATTATCGTTCAACATAAAATTACATGATTTTCTAGTAACAAAATATCCACAATAATTAATCGGAGCGAATTCAAGGGTATATCGTTCTAGCTTAGCAATTTTAAAATCGGAAACCAAACTGAAAAAGCATAGCTTATCGTCTGTATTTATCTCCTACTATATCTACCTATCTCTTGTCATATATGTACCCATATATCTTGTCAGGGTTTAAATACTTATTATTCAAAACAAATACTTAATAATGATCGCGCTTCTTTCCAATTGTACCCAATAAGCTTTATTGGAATGCATTGGGCGCCCAGTAACGACTCTGCCAAAATGCAAGTCTTAGCTTTAGAGAGGTTTTAGTCTTAACATTTTAAAACAGAAAAGAAGTAAAAAATACAACAAACACACATTGACCTTCCGCTTCTGCATGTGCATACGGACAAACCAACTGTCAATAGAAGGAGAAATAATAACAGACCGCCATTTACACTTATCTAGAGACAACAAATGTGCTTACAAGACAATTACACCGCATGTATAATACGATACATTTGAGACGCACATTGTTTTTCTACTATTTACAAATATTTACACTCAATTTGAAACTAACCTCCTTACGAACACATCCATCCCGAAAAAACAATATACAATATTGTGTGAGTAGTGACGTGTGTTGTCTGTGTTTCTACTATTTCAACAAATCTGCAAAATGTTATACTTATTTCAAAGATTATATATAGGACATTTAAAATGTAATTTCTAGAATATTAAACGGCGCTTATTATCAATCGAAATGAAGAATAATTGACGGTATTATTCAGCACTTATAATGTCGTATATGTCATATAGGTTATTGTGGCTTGATGATAGTAATTAATATAGAAGCAAAAAAAAAAATACTGATCCTTTTCATACTTGTATATTTTTTTTTAAATACAGGCCTGTGGCCAAACGGCGAAACGCTTCGTGAAATTAAACAAAAGATCTTGTATTTGTGTGAAGACTCACAAAAGGAGCCCTCACAAAGGCCTTCAACAAAGCAAGCAAAAACGTCAACATGTAACATACGAACGCATTGTCGGCTGAAACAATATCAGGCGAGCTTTAAAAGAACATCTTTAATTGAGCTGAAGTTTTAGGATACAAACAAGGCGCACAATAACAGATATACGAGTGCATAATATGAATACTGTAGCTACCTATTCTCTTCAAGCGCAGTAATCGCCTACACCACATTACAGAGATCTACGTATAGCATTATTATGTACATAGTGAATCGTATTTCCTTTCATATACGTGTTTCAGTACACATGTAAACGTAATTATTGTCTACTTATTTGATTACTTCGGCGGAGGATAGATTTATTTTTTTTTATTGTAAGTATAGCATATTTTATTGAACATTAACTTGCTATGGTTTCATGAAGTGGTGAATTTTAAAATTATCGTATTCTTATGATGTGCTTGTAATAACTTTTACCTTAGGTGTATTATTAATTATGTCACCTATTAGAATTCACACGACGTTTTAAAGCTATTTCGATGAAACATTCATTGTCCTCATAATTGTTTGAAACGAGACAAGAACGCAATTTGAATAATATTATGTTCCAAAAAAAAATCTCTATAGAATATAATAATCATCATTAAAAACGAAGAATAAGGACAAATTACAATTATCCTGGTCTAATACACTCAAATGAAAACGGAATCATTCGTACGGAATTTCGAGCTTCGCCGCTTCAACGAATTTCCAAATTTTCCCCGACAAAAACTTAATTGACAGTCTGTTATATAATTTTTTTTTTATTTTATCCTCGTTCGCTTCTCGCCTTATGGCGGCGGAATTTATTTTATTATTAATCGAGTTTTCCTTTGATTGTTGTTGAAACGGTATAATTATTCGTATATCTTTACCGCTCAGATAATTTCTGATCGTGCTTTTATAGAGAATCAGATAAGATTTATTATTTAGGTAAGTATATTTTATTCCTACATGATATTGATATACAATAATAAGTAACGACATTACAACACGTTACAATGTTATTGCCGAAACCCGAAACCAATATTTGTCTCAATGTGCCTGAATAAAATAAAAACAATCGACTTTCTTGACTTACATTCAGTAAATGTATTTTATTTTTATACTTCATTCTTAATGTATTTTATTTTTATATTCTGTTTTTATATAATAAACATTATTACTATAAACTATAACTATTTAAATTAAACGAAAGTATGTAACATTCACGACTTACGACTTACGTACGCATACATACACCTTCACCCGTCAAAACGGCAATCGTCACATGTCAAAGCACCTACCCGCGTTACATTATTGGCACACGTAAAACATAGAATTTAATAGCTCCGACCGTCTCCATATTTGCTCAATAGATTCACTCGCACCAGAGTTACAAGAATTTCAATTTGGATGACTTCAAAGAAACGAGACCGTTTTTAATCACGTAGGCTTTTGAAGTGAGTAATAATTGTAGGTAGGTAGGTAGGTAGGTGAGTAGGTGGGTACGTACGTATTAGGCGCGAGTGTGTATGAAGGTGCCTGTGACACCTTAATTAGTAGACTTTGGATGTTAATAAGGCCGTATTACGAAGGGGGCGATGATTTTTCAGCGGAAATTTGACGTCGCATTTCGACGTAGCTTTGTACTTCTTGTAAGCGATGTTTAATATTTGAATCGTATTACTGGATTACCTATTTTTATTAATCGTAATACTTTGTGTGTTGGTATGCTTTAGTTGATATTATTTACGATTGTATCTTAAAAATTTTACGTTAAATTTCAATATAGTAATACGAATTGATGAATATTTTTAGACAACAATTAAAATTATAGAACACTATTTCTTACATTGATATTGATATAGGAATGATATAGGAACTCCGCCTTTAAGAAAGTTAAAATAAATGAAAGAAGGAAATTAATGTCTAATCATTTTTAACAATAAGTCTCAAGAATTTCTCAAAATTCCTTAGAATCAAAGTTATCACATAACACCCATTTCGTATAACCTCTTTTCATCACAATATGATTTTTTACGCCCATAGATGGATGACTTGCTTTTTAATTTTAATTCTGTTGCAATACAAATGGAATTAGAAATATTTCATTATAAAAGGCATTTTGTAGCTTAGTTTTGTTCAAAGAAAAGCCACTTTATTTATTTGCACACACACATACGAATACTCGCTCAGTGAAATTGCTAGCACACATTCAATGAAAAGAATTTATATTTTAACAGCCCAAGAGGTTTTATATCTAACTACGGTTTTGCACGGCAGTGGCTTATCAGGTTATCTATTTATTAGTTTAAGCAATTTTTCTGTATAGAAATGAAATGTACGAAGCACTTTATAGAATGCAATATTATTTTGCTGATAGTACGTTTATCATTTTGTATATTTTGCCTTTTTATTTACGTAACAAAAAGTTGAAGCCATTTGGTTGATTTTAAAACATTAATTATAATTATTTCACAACATTAATAAATGTTTACATAAATCCAATAACATACATCAAGTTTCAATCTTGCTTGTTTCACCCACAAATGATAAATAACAAACTATCAAGAAAACTCCAAGCGATACCTACTCATCGATTTTACACCTTTCTCCCTCTACACAAGAACTAATTCCGTGGCACGTCATAGAACATTCTAAATGATTCTGGAACGTTTCAGTACAAACCTTTGCTCTCGCCGGTATCTTATCCCATAGCACGTTGATCCGATGCACGCGCGCCGACAATGCGAAAAATAGCCGTAGAACATTCTAGAATGTTCCAGTACAAACCTTTGCTCGCGCCCGTTATCTTGTCCCGTAGCACGTTGATCTGGTGCACCCGACCGAACTCCTCGAACATCAGCCGAAGGTCGTTCTCGTCCATACTCCTGGGCACCTGTCCGACGAACATCTGTAAGGCAAACGTTTTTTTATGTTACTTCGGGCGAAGAGACAAAATAACAATTATACTGCAAAAAAAATACTCTCCACTGTCCTTTTCTGTCGGAACTTGTGAAAATAATACTGCAATAAATTGTAATCTAATAACATTAAATCATATAATAAGCATCGCTATATATTTAATTAAAACAAAACAAAACATCCCTTTTATTACATCACATGACCTTACGCAATTAAAATATACAGCACCAAAACTTTCCGGCGCCCGCAAAGAGAGAGATATATAATTATTTTCAGTGCCGTATCGGAAACCGATCGCCGAACGTTAACTTTATTGAATCTAAAGTTGCGAGGTGAGCTGCGAATTCGCAAATTAAGTGATATATCGGAGTAATTACTGTATAGTGAGATCGGTGTGCGAGATTCGATCGCTTGGCTTTTTCAATATAAAACAAGTGACAACTACGTGTTCTCTGATTGCTAGCGTGTTATAGGTGAATTGAATTATTGCTTGCTCTTTGTAATTTAAAAAGTTAAGTGAAGTCCCGTGTCCCCTACTGGGGTATGGGGCAAATGATATGCATCTGTTTCACTGATCGATTTTCTTTATGGACAAGTAGGTGATCAGCCTTCTGTGTACTGCCAGACCGAGACATTTTTTTTTATTGTCCCCACCGGGAATCGAACCCAGGACCCCTCGGTTCTACGCTCACGCGTTTACCACTGTAACAAGGAGGCGTCATTCGCTCTTTGTAATAATATTCTTAAAATCCGTTAATATTGTCGTGCACATACTTATCTTCATATTAAAAGTACCTACGAAAAATGTCGTCGGAGAGAAATATTAAAACATTTTGAAACTAAATTAAAAGTTTCAAATTTTCGTAAAGGAACCCGTAGAAAATTTGATAGAATATACAATTTTCAACTGCGAGCAAGATATTTCAAATCTCTTTAAAAAAGTATGAAGCATTTTTAAAACATTCGTGGAAGGGAAAAGGTATTTTATTTTATATATTTTGGCCATTATGATTGGCATTTATCTTATAGATACCGATAAAACATCTAAAAATATTACTCTTCACCTGTGGCACAATCAACCGTAAAACGTTCCAAAAATACTGGCCATATTGACGCAAGAAAGTGAGCAAATACAGATAAAAAATGATAAACGCAAAAAAAAACGATAAAGCACCAAAATCTATTACGCGATAATGTCTATCGACGCGTTTGAAATGTACCCACGTACATCGCCATTTATGTACGACATGTCAAACTCATCTCGCCACTAAAAGAAACAATGAAAGTAGATAAATGTGACAAGATCGGATTGTGAAACACTCAAAAAAGTAAAGTGATGTAGTTGTTCAGACACACCGGGCGATGTGAAAATCGCATTCCCACAAGTGATAAGGCAACACGTAATCTAGGTCACCTGAAATACCGCCGAGCTACTTGATAACAATCTTTGCACAGATTAAACATCCATTTGCATCAGCGGAGCAGTGATTATAAAATATTATGATATCATATGATGTAGTCACTTATGTACACTGACCACAGTATGTCATTTAAGCACACAAATATTTGGCCTGGAAGTATAACTTCGAATTCGAAAAATCTAATTGATAAGCAATTAGGAGCATTCAAAAAATATTGGTAATTGTTATACTTCCCTTTTTTTGGGTCATTTAAGCTATAGAGATCAAAAACATATATACGTTAATAATTAAATCTATACTAATATTATAAAGCCGAAGAGTTTGTTTGTTTGTTTGAACGCAACTGCTGGTCCGATTTGTAAAAATTATTTCAGTGTTAGATAGCCCATTTATTGAGGAGGGCTATAGTCTATATAATATGTACCTCGGGCGAAACCGGGGCGGACCGCTGGTAATATATAAAAAGTGTTTGCTTCGCGTATACTAACGGTAGAAAAAAAATTACTAGTATTTCTTATAATTATATGATGATATTAACTAAAAAGTAATTATGTTAAATGTAATTTGTACAATATTGATTTCGATTTCTTTCTTCCCTGTAGTAAACAAGACAACATACTAATATGAGAATACAAATAAGATTAAATCTTTGATGTAAGGCTACGTTTATCAGAACCAATTTATTACAAAACTCACACAAAAAAAAAAAAACAGGTTATTTCATTTAATTTATTTAAAACAACCTCATAGTTGCTCCCAAATGCATTCCGAGAATAAGAAGATAGGTGATATAAGAAAAGAAAAGATTATTATAAAGGAACATTAGAGAAATCAGATCCCGCGTAATAACAAAATATGTGAAAAACTATAGCCAATTTTCCAGTAACGTCAGCATAAACACTTTTTAAATTTCGTTCGGAGAACGTATAGTCAAACTAAACGGCCGTAAAGAATAATTTAAATACGGATAAAAGCTTTTAAAAGTTGTAATTTATTTGTAAAATAGTCCGCTAGCGGCAATTTATATCAATTTCAAGTTTTAAATAAGACAATATAACTGTCGAGGGATATTTAATTTAGTTCTGAAATGACGTGACAAGAAAATGAGACAAAATTATTCATTATTACTACTTTAAAATAAAGCCTAAAAGTATAAAATAAACTAAGTCTAGACGACTAGATAACAGATCTTAAATTTGACGGAGACTTAATAAGTGGAAAAAGAACTGGCCGGTTAAAAATAAATCTATTTTGAATGGGTCTTCAAAGCGATTCAAGGATAACCTTGAGATAACATCTAGACTTGAATATAATTTAAATAGATTATACGATCTAAGCTTTAAAAGAAATCACACGTTTTCCTATAAGGCAAAGCCTTCAATCGTTAAAATTTCTATTGAGGAACATTTGTAAAGGCTGCGATAAAAAAAAACACATTATACTTGAGTAAACATGCATTTCTTATATGAATAATTTTTAATTTGTTTTAGTTTTTATAGCATTGAAATGCTTTATAAATGAATGAATGAAATTATTCCATCACTGGTGTGAGAGAGGCTGAGAGTTGCTACGGTTTGGTAAAAAGACTCGGGTTCGAATTCCGCCTCGTGATCGAATTTTTTCATTCATTTAAATAAAGCATCTGTTCGTTTATTGACTGCGTTTTTAGCGTAGTGGTTATCGCGTATGCGTAGATAGAGGTCATATATTCGATTACTAACCGAGTCTAAGAAATTTCCAAACAGTTATTGTCAAACATTATTCTAGAATTATAATCTAACTCGTCCCCTTAAAAATCCGATCAGTGAATCATATGTGCTAATGCATCTGCCCTATACTTCATCAGGCATAGCAGTTCACTTTTAATTATGTATTGATCAAATAAGATACATACTCAACCAAAAAAATCGAAAAAAACCAGTCAACGTCATTGACATTTTCATTGGAATTAAAACTCGCATCAGCCAGCACTACTGCGTTTACACTTACCATTTAAACTGCGTACACACGAAACAACGCGAGCGTTTAATTCTCCAGTGTAAACAAATCCGTGGGACGGTGTTCAACTGTTCAGTGATCCGCGAGAGATCTTCTCGCGCCGTAAATCTCGACGCATTAGTTAAGATTACGCGGTTGTGTTTGGGGGTTGCCGGATTTACACGAATCTAGTGTGCTTGTTATATTATGTCTATTCACATTACGAGCTTCATATATATCGATATCCGCACGTGAATTAAGCAACTGTTTGAGCCGGCTAATACCCCAGATTATGGTGACAAAACTGTCTATCTAATAAGCCGTTTATAAGAAGAATTCTTTCTATTTTTTTCTAAATTATCTGAAAATCAGTTAAGGTCTGTTTTGTAAATGTAACTTCACAAAGTTTACGTAACAGAAGTGCTGTTCTTCAATTCGTGTGTTGTTATTGCTGTTGGACTTTGTTTTGAGCTCATTATTTTAATCATTTGGCTATGATTTGACACGTGGAAAACTTTGAAAAGTTAAGCGAACCCAAACCCAATCGTTCACGAGAATGACAATATAACCTACCTTGATATAATCCGGATCTGGCATCTCGGATTTCTCCTCATTGTTGTTGTTATTTATGCTTGTACAGTTGTTGTTATTTATGCTCATATTCATCCCACTGAAACAATAAAAACAATGTTTTTTAATGTCGTATATTTTAATTAATTCATAGCGTGTATTTAAATAATTTTCTGTAGTTAATTCCCGCTAAGTAAGTATATAAAATGAGTAGGAAAAATGAAACTTTTTATTACTAGTACAAACAGTAGAAAAGTTTCAATCATTTTGAAAATCCTTGATTAAACTATGCACAAATTTGACTATTATTAATTAAGGTTTGTGTATTGAAAATAAATGTGTTAAACGTAATTTGATATTTTATGTAAAATTGAGCTATAGGTAAGTGTGCATAATAAACTTAATTAAAATTGTACAGAAATGATTATTCAATCATTTTGATTCAATTTTGATATTCCTAGCAAAATTCATTATTATATGATCGACTTTGGGTTGACCGTGATCGTTAGCAGTCATACAGCGTGGCTTACTATAAGTAAAATAATTTTCAAAATCGTTTCAATATATTCAGAGATTACCACATTACAAAGCTATAAACTCACAACATAACCTCTTTATAAAATTTTTATAGATATAAGATATGTGAGCGATTATCATATTGTATGTAAAAGTAGTCTATTATTTAATTCAAATTAATAATAAAAGAATTTATTAGCCCATATATATTTTAATTATTTAATTGCATTCTGCACATAAGATAATGGAAAAATACCATCATACTTTGAATGCCAGATTTTTACAAAGTCCTTTTGGACCGTGACTTGATACTAATTGCGATTAAAAAAAACCCTTTATCTTATTAATCATAGTGCTATCATGCTTTATCTATCCATTGCATATAAATATACAAGAAATCATTGTCATAAATAAAAGAAAACAAGGTTTAAATAATAGTCGATCTACAGCTACTTTAAAGCTATTTAACTAAACATGCTGCACTTTATATCAAACTAGCTTTCACCCGCGGTTTCACCCGCGTAAGTCTGTATCCCGTAACAACAGCGGTATAGAAAAGTTGTGTTACTCCAGTTGTCCAGCTATCTACGTACCAAATTTCATTGCAATCGGTTCAGTAGTTTATGCGTGAAAGAGTAACAAACATCCACACATCCTCACAAACTTTCGCATTTATAATATTAGTAGTGTAGTAGTAGTAGGAAGTAGGATATGATAAAATATAATTTACAGACACACGTACGTAGGTACAGTTATGACACGGTAAGCAAATGACGATATTATATTCACAGCGTAATTGCATAATATAAGTATAACATATTGGTGTAATAGTTATCATAAGTCAAAAAAACTAATATAAAACTTGATAATCATATTGGCGCCAATCAATATTATAGTATATGATCAATTTATCTACAAACTCTCTTTATTATTTCAGAGTAAAACTTTTTGCGTACAACATAAATAAGAAAAAAAACATACCACCTCAGATTAAAAAAATAACGATACGAAAAAATAAACAGTCAATCCGCGCCTAACCTAACCGCCGCATAGCGTTGATCGTAAAAACACAACGATACGATAAATATCCAGCTATGTATACCTCATTGTTCTAGAATAATTTCTGCACCACAATCCATACTCGGCATACGTGTTTGCCGTCTCCTTATCACTGATAACAGCGTACATCGCTCGATTACAACGCCTTATCACTGCGCACACGATCAACACACCGCGGTCGACCCGACAGATTTACTCGTATTGTCAAACTACGAAACTCACATATTATATTTCGTCATCTACCCGCAAATGCAAAATTGTTATACTTGTTGAACCAATCACGTGCTAGCAGTGAGACTTATTTGTTTACTTTTATTCACAACCGACTAAAAAAAAGGTTGACGTATTCAGTAAAAAAAGCTGGTAAGAAAGTTGAGCTAACAATATTAATGCATAACGTCAAAACGATTACATTATGATAATAATCCATTTCTAGAAAAAAGGTCTTCTTAAAAGCGGCCAACAGACAGCAACTTCAGCAACAACAGTCGAATTGAGAGCTTTGATTTTTGAGAACCTCGGCTAGTAATTTAATACTTACATTCTAATCCTGTTCACACCTAAATACTATAGTTATTAACGAAGTTTTGATACGTAAACCGTACAGTTAAACACAAACGAAAACCATTAATCAAACTGATAAACTGATATGAAAATTATAGAACCCTGGAGGGTCAATTAGCTATGTTTAACACTAATAAATATCTAATTATATCTTATATTTGTTATCAAACATATGAAATGTAATTTCGCAGTGGAGTGGAGTAGGATTAATTTGTATTGCGAAAACACGAGCGCTATTAACTTTTTGCTAATAAGTAATAAATATAAGATGTACATCTTGTGAATCCATTTCATTTTATTCTTTATTACAAACACATCAGAGCATATTCGGAACATAAAGGAGGACAATATGACAAACATGAGAGAATATAATAAAATGATCTGAGGACGGAAAGTGAGAAGAGGGAGTTTTTTTAGCCAAAATATGGGTAGATATTTACGTTCAATAGATGAAGCGAAGTTACAGATAATTAAAAGATCGATGACGACTTTCGTTTTAACATTTCCCTCGTCATTTTTCGCACAACCACGGTTTTTTGGTTCCTTAATTTTGTTTATCTTTTACCAAAACTATTGTATTCTATCAGCTCAGAACATTCTAGTATACATTTATGTACAAAGTTTAGTTGGCAGCAAGTAGAATCGCTCACATAATTTTCAGTTGCCTCGTAACAAATTTACTGTTATGTGACATTTAAATTATCATTAATCAATTGTAAAATTATAATCATTGATTTATTGTAAAGTTAACACGGATAAGAACAGCAAAACATAACATATTAAAAATAACAAGTATGACTAATTGATAGTTGTGAACGTGTTTTTATAGAAAGCGAGATTGGGAAAACACGTTCACTACTTTTAAGTCTGTCTGTCTTTCTCTTCTTCACATCTTAACCACTGATCTGGTTCGGTACATGTAATTTAATTAATTTTAAACTCGAGAAAGGTCAAAGGATAGTTCCTATCGCATAAATCCCACAGCAACGGGAACTATGCGTAAAAAACCGCAGACTATTTTTTCTTTTGCTTATGCGAACGAAGCCGTAGGCGGAAAGGTAGTATAGTATACTACAATATTATAAAAGAACGTACCTTTTTTTTTACCTACTTAACAATTATTTCATAATATTCACCGACATTTTGCGCCAACCTGAGCCAAAAATTAACTCCAAAGCCCACAGAAAACTTTCCACCTGACGGTTCAGGAAATTATTTAGGCCAACAAGTACTGCCACCTATATAATACAAGATAATACGCAATAAACGTGCCGGCCACGTGACGTGGCTTATGAGGGCAGTGAAATGCATATAATAATAATAATAATTATCATTAATATCTACAGATAGCACGTGTATCGTAGCTTACTGTAATATCATTGATATTTGATAAACTATATATTACACATACAATGAAAAACAGTTCATGTGCTATGTCGAAACTCTGAGGTAACTTTCAATTTGCAAATGACTATGTTCAAATGCAAGTTATATTAAAATTAGTACATCGATAAGTATCCAAACTCAAATTGTGGTGATAAAAAGGAAAAATATAACAATATATGTATTCCGTGTTGAAATAACGCAAGTAATGTCCTTATTTAATACCACTTTTATTGAAATAAATTAAAATCTACTGAATACAATATTTGAATGATTCCGTATTAACTATGGTCTCATCCTTGAAACTGAGATTTATAAAATGAAACATTTAGCTATTTGTACCATGTATTTGTTTTGTGAATCTTAAATATGATGGGACAATATTGAATATAAAAATCGCTTATCGAAACAATTCTGAAAGTAGACGCAGTGCGTGAGATAGGCCACCCTAAAATCCGTGTATTATAAACCCTCGTGTTTTGTCCACAATACATTTATGTATGATAAAACTAATCATGCACCACATGTGACAGACGAAAGCTACGAATTTAGTCAGTTATTAGAGGGTCGAGATAATAGCAGGGCGCGCTTCAAACATATGCGTGATTGTGTGTGTATGTGTATTTAATAAATATTATTAGTGTTGTAAATGTATAAAAATAAATGTATTTTCTTGTGTACTTACTATACAAGAGAGAGGATGAAAAGAATGAATAACAACGCAGTTTCTAGTAAAATTATTAATATACAAAACGCAAATGTGGTTGAGTAACTGATCTATCAACGCACAACCCAAACTGCAGAAGGGATCTTAATAAATTCTATTCTTGATAAATCCCACAAAGGAATAAAATAGAGAGTGAAAGTGGTTGTACAATGAAAATTATAAGACGGCGAAGTTGTGGGCATCAGCTAGTATATTATAAGTGGTCAATAAAAATAATATCAATTCATTTAAGTATCTGCAAATGATAAGTTTTATTTATTATTGGTAATATTTTCCGCATTCCCTATATTCTTTCGATTAAAAATATTACGCGAATTATTATTCTGCAATTAATGTACCTGTATCTTATGACATACTTATTTGTGTTTGATTGGTGAATGTATTAGAACACCTTATTTCTGAAATGAAAACATCTTGTTCCTTATTGCTTGATTATTGATATTGATTACGAGGATTTTAGTTATTGTATTTGAATGTATGATGTTCCAAAATCAAATAATAAATTTTTTATTGAATTTTAGTTTTAAAGATAATGATAATAAAAATATCATAAGGGTATTATTAAGATAATACTCAGAAGTTGTTGCCACAGTAGACAGAGCGTTGGCACATTTGTGAAGACTTGCAGGCTCTGTTGGATGTATATTTCTCAACAAAAAAAAGGAAAATCAACTACAGCACCACACATATCATCATGTTTAGACTTTAGAGTATACATACTCGTAGCACGTGCCGATGGGCTGATGAAGATGATGATGATGGAGAAGAACGGTGATCGGTATTCATTCATTTTTATGTGTGAGTGGAAATGTTCACAAAAAAAAGCGAAGCTATATTTTTAATCATCGCCCACATATGACGAAAAGTGACATCAATACTGAAGTCACAAAAAGATGGCAGCGTGTTTGCATATGATATCTTATCGCGGGATGATATTGTTATGGAGTACTTGTGATGTGCGAGTTTCGACTTGTGATGTTTCATTCGTATAATAACGTGTTGAATCACGTTGTTTTATACGTGCATTATCATTGTATTTGGTGAAAATTGTATAGGTATATTTTTTTTAAAGACAAATCATTTATTTCCGTAGTTAAAAAAAAGTCAAAAGCCAAGATTTCCGTTTTATGTGCCTGATAAAAAAAATTGTATTTCTAATGTTATAAATAATGAATCTTGTTGGGCCTATTTCTATGTTTGTCAACTTATTGTGTGAGATTATATTTATACTTATCGATAAAATCAATTTATCATCTAGTTAACTATTGCATTGTACGCATTCACATTTATAGCGAATTCACCGCAAACTCGAATAACGTTAAAAGAAAACCCTAGATCGCACGTAATGGAATATTGCAGGGTAATAGATTATTCCATGCCAATCCATTTAGTAAAAATGACTTCTATTTGAGGCAATCAATTCCACAGTGATAGCGCGCGGAACATTCGCCAGTCACGAAAAGGTCCCGTATTATAGTCCTATACTCAAATATTCAGACGGCGTGTTCTAAAATAAGAGCCGACATAGTGCCCGTTGTTTATTATAATATAAACTTTTACTATCTCTCCCCGCTTTACGACTATTTGTTGAAAAATCCGTGCGATATAAAAACGCAAGCGGCCGTGCGTATTGAAAGGGGAATTAGTTATAAAATTGCAATGATATTGAAAGTTACGAGTGTTTCTTATGTTTTTATTATATTAATTGTGCGCTTTAAAATCAAGAACCCATTATATCATAATAACTGTGTCCCAATGCGCGAGAGTAACACTAATAACGAAATTAAAGTGTTGATATTTAGATTAGTGTTTTCAAAGCTGTTTCGTATTAGTTTTATTATATAGTCATGCGTGCAATACATTCCGAAAGTCAAAATATATGTCCATTTCAAATGTCCAAAACGCAAGCGCCACAGTCTTGCTGCTATCCTATTTTATAATTTTCAAAATGTTCGTATTGACCTATTTTTAAAAACGCGTGCTTTAATTGTAGTGCAAATGCTTTTGATCATATAGATTTTTTTAATACTACATAAAATGAGTTTAAATAAATTCAAATTTCCGCTTTATAAAAAAATGAAAATAAAACATAAAGCCTTAATTATTTAACTTACCTATTTACCATAAACATACTATTTACCATAACGTGAAATGAAAATTATTCAGAGTTCCACGAAAACGAGGAAATATTAGTGGGAACGTATTATAAAATACCAAAACGAATCAAATTCCCGTGCAGTGGTATTGCATTTGATCGTATGCGAGCACGAAATGTCGAACCGTACTTATAAAAGTAATTCCAGTAGAAAGACAATTTTCCTGAAAATCTATTATATGTCATTACAATAAAACATGATCACAGATAACTATTAGTATGTGCAGTTTTTTCTCCGTAACTATTCCGAGGGTAACGCTCTTGAGACAAGAATATAGATAAATAAATAAGTTCAGCTGTAACGAATAGATTAAAATATGTTGATATATAAATTTTAACGGGTATAGTAAAGTGACTACGATTTACCTTAGAAACGTGTCAGACTGTAGAGATATATTTTCTCTGGTCGCGTTTAGCACTTCAATGTTCACCGAATAATCTTTATTAAGTGCTCGAAAAATGTATAGTTTAAAACTGGTTTTTATTTCATTTAGTTACACTTCTGTATAAACACTCAAAGAAATTAATACGATATCATTTCAAATGCAAGTCATCCTTGTCACTTTGACAAATACGTATAGTAAAATATTATCTTTTAAAACTATTACTTAGCGCATTTGTTGTCTTAGACGCGTATTATATCTCTATGTACTCAACCAAAATTCCACAGGATTCATTTACTTCCTACGAGCTAAATGCGTTATCGTTCACCAATATTTGTTTTACGTCGTAACCGACTATTTCATATGACTATCTAAGATATGTATCATTTTATTTCTTACTCTTAACAATAAGATAAAAAGCACAACTATATTGAACTACATATTTGAACACATTATGCAAATTTGCAATCACTATTCACTACACAACAACCATGCGTCCGCGCAAATCCTTCCAAAGCTTGAAAATAGGAGGTAGAAAAGATGAATTTGAATAAGGTAATGGCTTACTTGTATACAAAAAAAAACATACTACAAGACCAAAAAATAAACGTAGATCTACATTATGTTTGATATACATTAAAAAGCTCAAATTCCGTAACATGTACCACATATCACTATCCACCAGCAGCGCCTGCGACAGCCGCGCTGCCATTTAAGAAATCTATTAAATTCAATACACTTACTTAGTCTTGGAGTAGGGCGACGCGGGCGACGATGCCTTGTGGTTGCGGTTCGGGTGCGTGTGTTTGTTAGCGTTGGCGTCGTGGCCGCCGCCCGGCGATATCTTGCCGGCGAGCGCGTTCAGCGATTGCAGCATGACGGGCGGCGGCCGCTGCGAACCAAGCGGCCTGGTCACGGTGAAGACTCGCCCACGTTTGCCACCACCACGCCGCTATCAACCGCTTGCTTATCTGCTGATAAGCGCGCGGGCGGACCCGTCCCCCGCGTCATCGCCACCTGACGAACGCGTCCCCAGCGTTACGTGCGAACCAATGTACGGCCGGGGGTCACTGTCCTGTCCGCAACGATGACATTTTTCACGTTTCACTATGCACACGCACTGTTTCACTACCGTATGAGCACATTCAACACGTTCACGGTTTAACTTAACTGCACAGTGCACATCCCTTTCAGTTATCTGCGAAATTTATATGGCTGTTGCGGTATTTTCGTTCGTGTTTTCAAGAGATTTTACTTTGCGCTGTTTTTTTGTATAATCTATAGTATCAATTTTATCTGCAAATCAGGCAATACAAGCCAGTCCCGTTACAAGAGCATTATATTTATAACGCCTAGTAATAAATTGTTGCTAAAATGGCTATTGGTAATTTCATATATCGGAGGGAAATTTTTTAGTCAATTCCCTACACTTGACACACGAGTCAAAGTATAAAAGTATACCATTGTACTCGGATGATTTGGAATTTATTCTTGAAAATTTGGCAGTTACTTGCTAACAATTAGGACAGTTGTTTATCAGTGAAACTGTAGTTTCATGCTTTAAATCCATTAAAAAAGAATTCAACAGATAATAGCTTGGACGTGCCAACGGCGGAGTGGTGTTGCGACGGTGCCAAACATCCCCCATGTCAGGGCAAAACGTGCTTGCGTGAACATTAAGAGTTTTAAAAACGTACAACTGAACAGTAACTTTTTGTGCGCCTGGTGAAAAAATGTTTGTAATGATGCAACATTGCCATATAAGTATTTTAGGAGTAAATCAAGAAAAGAGCGTATATGTCCCTAAAAGGCCGGCAAAGCACTTGTAACACCTCTAGTGTTGCAAGTGTTTATGAGCGGTGGTGACCACTTAACATCAGGTGGCCCACCTGCTCCTTTGCTTGCTCTGCCATAAAAAAAAAAAAAAAAAAAAAAAATATTTTGATCTGTCCCTTTTTTTTTTTTTATGTCACAGTCGGCAACGGAGCTGGTGGGTCGCCTGATGGTAAGCGCTACCACCGCCCATGAACATTTATAGAGGCATAAGGTCCATTGCAAACCTTACGCCTCTACAAATGGATTGCCGACTTTTGGGAAGGGATTAAGGAAGGATTGGCGAGAGGAATAAAGGAAAGGACTGGGAAGGGTAAGGAAAAGGATATGGGCCTCCGGCTCCCCCACTCACCGAACGAAACACAGCAGAATGCTATTTCACGCCGGTCTTCTGTGGGGGTGTGGTACTTCCCCGGTGCGAGCTGGCCCAATTCGTGCCGAAGCGTGCTCGACTACCACATACAAACCCTTCAAGCGATTGATTGTGATTCTTATTTTAAACTTCCCTTTGTAAACATCTGTATAACATCGTCACGACTAAATCAAGTAACCAAAATAAAAGACTACCGCACGTATATACTACTTATTTGAATTTAAAGGGAAAATTCCAGCGAAATAACCCATTGGGTCGCGGTAGCCGAGCGAGGCATCCGCTCCGCTCATTACATGAACATAAATTGAGATTTTTTTTTTATTCAGCACGCGAATTTCACGGTGCCACGTCACGAAGTGGTGTAACGTTGAGTTTTTCTTCCATTGAAGTTCCGAAACTATACAATTTTGTAATGAATATGTCATTAGTATAACGTTAATGTTTAGTTTTATTGTGCATTGTTTTATATTGATTCCGATTTTGGCTAATTGTTCGCTTGCTACTTGGGGATATCTTGTCGTGTTTAGAAAAAAAAAAAACAGAAGTGAGTCACCCGTTGCAATTATCAAAGATAAAGTGGGTGTTATTACGTAGCCTTATTCTTAGAAATAGAACAGCAACTTACTTTTATAACTTACATTAAATTTCTGTTTGCGCTGATTAAGAAAGTACCGTCGTATTTAGCTCATTAAAAGAGGACTTCGAAATACTATTATTTAAAAAAAAAAAAATCATATGTATGATTTACATACTCCTATCTCACTCAGTAATTACATACCGCCTTAACATTCATTTAAAAATAGATCAAATAAAATAGATCGTAAAACAGATACAGCAAGTGTTGAACAGTGGGATCTAAAGCAACCACGTAACTCGAATAACCGTGAGCCGTGAGTGTTCTATACCAGCAACGTACATTACTCGACCCTACAGCAGAAAACATCCGAGATGTCCTATCGCGCGCTGCAGCTAAAATCACATTCCGCCATTCATTGTCCCGATTCAGGTCAAGGCGTTGAGTTGCAGCGAAAACTGAAAGTGATTCATTAGTGTTGCAGTAATTATGAGCCGCCGTTTCACGAGTGCTTTTAAGCTTAAACCACTTTTTATTGGGAATAAAACATTTATTCGTGCGCAATTCGATTCACGTGCAGTTCTAGACTTTAACATTTCAATAGGTGTTGATTCATATGATATTCACCGTATTGTTTTATCATTTTAATGGCTTCCAAGCGTTGGCAAATTCAATCTGTCCTGAAAAAGATTTGAATTGCGCTAAGATATTGTATAAGCTTACATTGTAATAATGTAAATTCTTAAAAAAGAACCGACCGCTAATAAAGCGATGATAAAATCTATCCGATATCACGTTTTAAATTGAGTTAGCGAGTTCAAAAACTTTAAAACAACTTAACGGTTTTACAGAAGTCCTCCGTATCTTAAGCGAGCAGTGTCAAATTACTCGGTCGGTATCTAGATAGCAATCGAGTTAGGATTTTTCAAGACCGGACTAATTCCATTATTAACTTCTTCCTTGCCGAAGTTCCCGAGTTGAAACTATAAAATTAACAGATTCCATTTATTGATAGAAGTACCTATCTTTAGACTTTGAAGGCTCTAACGGTACGATATACGTAATAAAGTATGTCGAGACAATAACTTTTTATGTCATAGCGGGCAGCGGTTCGCCTGATGGTAAGCGATTACCACAGCCCATGAACATTCGCAAAGGTAGTGCCTCTACAAATGCGCTGCCAATTTTTGAGGAGTAAGGGATAGATAAGGATTGACGAAGAGGAAGAAGGAATGGACAGGGACATGGACAGGTATGCGTAAGTTTTTATTCTAGGTAACTATCGCGGTGTATGTATTTATTTTTTTACAATCGAATTACAGGCAAAGTCTTTTGGAGAAATAAATTAAATCACATCAAGTTCCCTATCTCTTTAATAATATAGCACAACGCTTATTTAGAACATCACTTTAATGCCTAGGGATGCTGAATATTATTTTCGTGTTCTTGTTATTCATTTTTTTACCTAATTGCCTTAAAATGTACAAATTAGCAAAAAAGTTAGTTAAATGTTTTACTAAACAACATAACTCATTAGTTAAAAAAAATTAACACAATAAGGGTCGAATATAGTATATGAAATCTAATAAAAGTATATATAACAAACTACTACGTGCTAAGTTGCTATTACTAATAAGAAACATAAAATCTCAACGAAAAAACGGTCGCATAGTAGAAAGCGCAAATTAAAAACGTCCCATTAAATATTAAACACCATCCTTCCGAGAGGAGTAGGTATTTAAAATTTCCCAACAAACTTCTCAAGACGGCTTTCTCGCCAGCTTTAAAATTAAAATAACACTGCAGTCAACTGTGACTGTAATTATTTGTTAAGCTTCCACAGTGGGTCAGTCGGGCGGCAGGCACCGAAACTCGTGCGGCAGTCTCCGAAATGTGTCACTTGATAAATGTGACGACTGCAGTGTTGCTAGTGTCAATTATGGAGGTCTGGGTGGTGGGAGTGGATATTATTGGAGCTGTGCGTGAATAGCTGTTGCTATATTAACGAAGTGCATTACTGTTTCGATAACAATAATTAGTGTACCCTTTTATTATGTCTAATACCTAATTTATTATGGTAAAAGTGCATCATATAATGTTTATGTTTATTTTTCCTATCACCTACCGATAACGCTGTATTTTAACTGTGTCTATTATCATCATCATCATCATCAGCCATATATGTTCCCACTGCTGGGACACAGGCCTCCAATGAGGGTTCAGGCCATAATCCACCACGCTGGCCAAGTGTGGGTTGGCAACCTGTGTCTGTGTTTAACTTTTAATTTCGTAGCGATATTAAACTTATGATTATTATGTCGTGTAGTTGGGAATATTTTTTGAACCATAAACCCTCATTTCTATGAGGGTTTATGGTTCAAGGGCCTGTTTCCCTTCAATGAGAATTAATACCGACTATTGATATTTAAGACCATTTATTGGGAACTCTTTTTTTTCCGCGCGATATACATTGTTTTTAAATTGTTACAGCGCTTTAACTATAAACGTTGCAACCAAATATATTTACAACCGAGAGATGTATGCAATTTCTGAATCGATTCTCCCATTTCTTATTCCGTATTAATTTACGTTGTTTCCGCCACAACACCAGGCCACTCGGCCGCGCCGTCCGTCGAGCGCTTTGTGAGCGCCGCAAGCGCTGAAGGTTGTGGAATTTCATTAATTCCCATTCGGCCAACTTTCCGGTGTGTCCTGATGAGACACAATTTGTATTTTAACATTTTCAACGTTGGAACGTCTTTGTTACAACGTCAAGATATTATCGGAGAGCGGAATGTGTACGATGAATTAATTTCGTCACTTCGTTTTGTGAATTTTCATCGCGCAATAGGTACCTGCCTGCATGCATATTTTCCCTTTTCCATTCACTACTCTATTATATTGTTTCGGTCGTCATATCATTTAAGAGAACAAATCACACAGGACTTTAAATTGAGTAATGATTTCCATTTAAAGGATTACAATTGTTTATTAAAAAAATGGTTGCCTGTAAAGTCGGTTTCACGGGCGAAGATTTTACGTGACAACGTCTTTTTCTCGGTAGAATATTTATTGATATGAATATTATTGAATTGCACAATAGGAACAAGGAATTGAATGAAAATAAGAATTGAACAAATTTTAACTATAGAAAATATATTTTGTTTACTAAAAAGACAGAGACAGAGAGACAAGCACGCGCCGATTAAATGCGCCTAATTCTCTAGTGCTGCGCGCGCGGCGGACCGATCATAGTTCGGTGACTCATCGTAACGTTACCGGGCGTTACACTTTTTCATGAGTGACTCTGAGCCGCAACCTAATTTAAGACGTTATCACGTCAAAAAAAAAATAGTTCGTTTTAAGAAGAAATATTAAGAATAAGAATGATACATATTGAAATGTGGGAGTCGAGGGCGCTTCGCCACTAAAACCTATTTAAAAAACGAATTAACTATAAAGAAAAGTCATTGGTCATGTCAATGTATTGAAAAGGTTTTATTAATTTGTTATGCCCACAATTTGCTTCAACAATGTTTGCTTTAACATCGATCCATCAATTTATTAAAACTTAACGTCTTAACTTTAAAAACAACACAAACTGTCAGTTATTTATATTTTATACATCCTACTAATATCCTTCCTACTTCTAACTTCCTACTACTATTGTAAATGCGAAAGTTTGTAAGGATGTGTGTTTGATGCTCTTTCACGCAAAAAAAAAACTGAACCGATTGCAATGAAATTTGGTACGTAGACAGTTGAACAAATGGAATAACATATAGGCAACTTTTTATACCGATATTCCTACGGAATATGGACTTACGCGAGTGAAAGCGCGGGGCGCAGCTTATAAGAGATATAAATGAAACATTGA
Organism: Zerene cesonia; assembly: GCF_012273895.1. Lineage (NCBI taxonomy): Eukaryota > Metazoa > Arthropoda > Insecta > Lepidoptera > Pieridae > Zerene > Zerene cesonia. The sequence continues at coordinate 8,555,753 of NC_052120.1, read as the reverse complement.
ATCAATAGAATATTGCACTTTTATATACCAATGGAGTATGAATAAATTATTTTCATGTGAGATCGATATCAGAAGCAAATTTCCCAAGCGACCTTGTAGCATTACAACATATAATTAATGAGTATATGTAGTATGATAATATTTATATTGTTTTTTCAGTTTTATTTAACAGGTTTATACCAAAGGTATTTTGTGTTTATTCAAAATGTAGAACTGTTTCATACATTCTTAACTATCTCCACCTTCACCAAAATGTATCCCAATTGGTTCAGTGGTTTAGACGTGATAAACAAACAGACATACAGAGTTATTCTTGCATTATAGTAATACTAGCTGCGCCCCGCGGTTTCACCCGCATTAGTCCGTATCCCATAAGAATATCGGGATAAAAAGTTGCTTATATGTAATTCGCAGATAGCTGGACAACTAGAATTTTATTGCAATTGGTTCAGTAGTTTTTGCGTGAAAGAGCAACAAACACACACATCCTTACAAACTTCCGCATTTATAATATTCGTAGTAGGAAATAGTAGGAAGTAGGATAAGTAGGATTAAGCAAAGGTTTATTTATTTATTGACAATTTTAATAAGGTGGGCAATTAACACGATATAAAATCGCTCCCCCAATCTCCCCTCCCCCCATGCAGCAATCAAAAGCTCGCCCATAGGTACTAATTGGGAGCGCGCGAGTGAGTTCAGCTTAGCGAGATTCCCGTGCATACGATATTATCCCTACCTGTGTGGTGTACCTGTGAGTCCTTTTGATTTCGTTCGGCAGTATGCTCCATAATAATTTGCGTTCATTATGCATCTAAAATTGATAGGAAATTTATAATTAATGCGTTGGTAGCGGGTACGAAGCGTGCGCATTTTACGAGTAATTGTAGCGTCATATTAATCATTACCTGTGGTGTACTTTGGGGTACTTTTAAGTGGGTAGTAAAAATAAGAAATTAACGGAAATATGTGTAAAGTTGACTACTACTTATTAATTTGTGTACTACCTATTAAGTTGATTTAATTCTAATTTTAATTGAATTATTACCGTTTTAAGACAATCCATTCTCTAAAGATGACCTCTGATAAACACAACGCGCTTGATTATATGTTTATTCATTCATCTAAGTACATCTCAATACTACTTTTTTACTTATATAATTCTTAACAAAATTTCTATTTTGTCTTCTCTTGTTTTTTTTTATTAGTTATTGTGATTGTCTTTTTTATTGTGAATTAACACAGTTCCCTGGTCACATCATCGATACTATGGTGTATTCTTAAGAAGCCTTTATAAACTAGCCACCGCCATAATAACCATTAGGATATTGCTCTAAGAACAAAAAAAAAAAAATTCGCCAAATTATAAAAATAATGCATGTCGTCTAAACTACAAAACGCGCTTGGATTAAGCGTACACGTGTAAATTACACCCCAAGTCGAAGTCCCGATAGAGCGTTGCCAAACGTTTGATTGCCAACCAATACGCCGCGGGCGCGCCGGGGTGAACGAACTAATGTTAATTTTCAAAATGTTCCTGTTCGTTGTTTACATTATAATATAATTACATTACAATCACGGCCTGCGGTACGCGTAAGACAAGGCTATAAACGTACGTCGATAATTATTGGTTTTTCAGTCGATACACTATTTGCATACAAGTCTCTGATAAAATGAGGTATATTCTAAATTTTAGGTTGCAACAAATGTCCTACTTTCATATAAAGTTTTATTCACATTTTTTATCACAATAGCGCAATTTTGTCATCGAAAGAAGTTATAACAAAATCAATAATTTTTCAGGGACAGCACAGCACAATGTGCTAACGAAACCAACAACTTTAGCATAATATGATATTATTGTCGGTTGTATGCTATTAAACATATTATATGTATGCCACATGATATGTTTAAAAGTATACAACAAACGTTGAATATCAGTCGGACAATGCGAATGTCTTTAAATCAATAAACTGTCTTCAAATAAACGATTACCTATACTCGTATATTAAGACTGATAAGAGTGATAGTGTCCCAGTGGTGGTGGTCTTTTGTAATTAACGAAACGATGCAGTATATATGATACTTGTTAACTTCAGCCTGCTAAATTTCATTAAATTCAGTAAGCATAATACAAAGTCTACTTAAAACCAAAGTTTAAACTAAACACAACGAAATTGAAAACACCGATCTATTTATAAGCGAATTCGAGTCCATTGAAACTCAGTCGGAATGTTGGCATTGGTTTTTAGACTGAGTCAAACAAGCCCCCGAGCCGGTCGAGCTGCGAGCTAACTGCTTCTCTTGGCTTCCACTTAATTAACTAATATTTACACGAAACGATTCCGCAGTTACACCTGCCGGTCGCATGGCGGCTGCGGTCGCCGCGAATTCAATTTACACGGTATCTTTACGATATTTACTTAACCGTTTCAGTGATTGCACGCTGTGGAGCTTTGGCGAGATAGCATTTTATTATAACAGTGCAATATTATAAAGCGTAGTGAAAGTATTTAGGTGAAATGGCAGATGGGTTTTGCATTCGTGTCTATTTTAGACATGCGTGTTATTTAACGAGAAACATACAAGAATGAATGAGGTTTTTAAGTAGGCAAATAACTTACAATATAGACTTTTTCATACATTATTTATATACAGTATTTTTCAGCACTGCAGTATTGTTTTAGGTTAAGTTACCGCGCCGAGACTCGGCAGAGGCACAATCGGTAGCGCAGTTTCTAAAATTGTCCCTTAAACTTGCTCCTATCGTTCAGTTAACGCTCATTCGTGCCAAGATTGCTCCACTGTTTTGCAATTTAAAAAGTGTGCTGCAACCACCCCGGCCTTCTTTTAGCCATCCTCTTCAGGTAATTCGTGAGTCTAAGTTTTTTAATAACGTAGGTTAGCGCGACGACGAATGTTTATTGCGTTTTTATTAAAAAGCTTATTAAATTTTATAGTCTATGCGCTTCGAGTAAGTGGCACTCGCTCGGTAGGTAATGTCTGCGTTCATTGAGTCCCTTTTGTTTTGCAACTATGTTAGCATTTAATGTCTGACTTCTTACCATAATATAATGACTCATTTCGATTCTCGTTTTTTTATAATATATTTCACCATAGCATACAGCTTCATGATCAAAATATTTCAAATATTTAATGAGATGCTTCATTCACTCATTCAAAAAACCTTTCTCAATATAGTATTAGAAAAAACGAAATGTACATTAATTTCTGTATTAAATATTACATCTATATTTTTCTAATAAACCTCTTTTTATGATTTTTTTTATCATTTATAATCAACAAAAGGCCTAATCGACTTTTAACCTTTTTTCACTCCCTCTCTAAATACCTTTGGGGATATTTAACGAGAGAGCACTACACTATAGGAACACGTAATTCCGTCATTCGGTTAGTCGTCACTTGAACTCAATCAAACGTGGCACATAAAAACAGTGTTCAAGAGAATCCAGCCCCTTCAAAACATCTCTACGTCCGACGTTGTTCACAGCTCGGGAACCGGCGGTAGGGCTGGCGGAAATAATTAATTGGGCCCTTCGTTTGTTGTAATTAATTTCAGTTTTTATTTTTTTCAGCCAAATGTTATCTAATTAACGGTACTTTGCAAAGCTTTGTAGTGGGGTTTAGAGTAAATATAATATTTATGTATCTAGTATTTAAATCATACTTCAAAATGAAACTTCTGCAACAGACAGTAAATATTAAGATCGAAACTTGAAGTCTGTGTTTTGAAAAAAAAAATACTATCTTACCAAAACTGTAAAGTTTGTCGAATACCCACTAAGCTGATCTAATAAGCCAATAAAAATTATGACGTTAATGTATCTTCTATTTAGTTAATGTAATAGTAAAATTAAAAGTGTTTCATTATTAATGGCAACCCTACAACGTCATCTTTTTTCGCAAGCTCTTAGGATTAAGTACCTTCACGATTCGCTGACGCAGGCTGTGTGGCAAAAACCTGTAATAGTTGCCTGATGATCTCTGCTCCTACATAATATTTTAATCCCCAGTGAGCTTCGTGGAAAACATTGTTATAATTACGACCTACATTTTCTCTCAATGTTGTTTGCGTATGAAAAATAAAGTGGGACATTGCTTTGTATAAACATTAAACGCGACAAAGGATATTAAAAGCAATTGGGGTCTGCAAAAATATACCTACATGCGTATTTCTACAAAATATTTCGCACCAAAAACAAAGTCGAATTGCTGTTACCGAAAGCAATTACGCGGCGGAAGCCAATTGTGAAGTTATTTCAAACTTTTACAATCTCAGTTATCTATAAAACAAAAGAGGTTCTTTATTTCATTATATAAAACACAGCGACCCGACACAATGGTCAATGAGAGAAGCCGCAAAAGTGGCCGGCGCGATTCGCTCGTACTGCCAACAATCTTATTAAAAGTTACCCCACGTGGACCGTTTGTTTAACTTTATTCCTATCCCTGACCGGTCCCGGAATAGCCTCGGAACTGTCCGGGAAAGTACGTTGAATCCCGGGGCGAAAGGAATTTAAAACTGGAACGAGGCAGCGCCTTCGTTCGTGTATCGTTTGTACTTTTTCTTACCGAAATGTACTGAAATCCGGGCCTGATTTAGAACTCGCCCCGCATTAGTTTTATTTGGATTTATGTCTGCGCTTTTTATTCGCCGTTTTACCAATGTATTCATAAATACTACGTTACGTGTATTAAAGTTGGATGAAATTTGCTAAATAAAGTTTATTGTTATTTGCTTTCAACGTTATTATTTTTATAAAACTTTAATTTCTTTGTTTCCGATGAAAGTTAGGGATTTTTAGCAGATGTATTTTATTTTATTTTTTTTCATATTATCAACTGTTTGCTGTTTCTTTAGTATTCAACGCTTAAACAAGAAATAATAATATTGAAGTTATAAATTCTTGCAACACGGTGATGGTCCCAAGTCAATTGAGTCGAATTAATTACCTATATTTTGTGTTCACGCTTTAACATTGATGTTCCAGTTTTTCTATGTACATTTAGGTGTATTGTTTATTTTATAATACTAGTATCTATTTTATATATAATATTAATTACACACGAGTCAAACGTGCTGCTATCAAATTATGGAATATTACGAATTTGACTCAATTAATCGATACAAGCATTGTATATTATAGCTAACGTACCTAACGTAATATTAACCAAAACTCGGATAATATTCGTTCGACATCCGAAAGGGGTCATCGCCGAAGGCTGTTTCGCTGGTTATTGGTGGAGTTTCCATCAAATTTCTATCCGGCAACTTTCGCGTCCTAACTGAAATCAATTTTACGGTTATTCGGACGAATGATGTGAGGTGTGTTACAAAACTAAACTTTAACGTACGTTGGGCAGGTACGTGTAAATAAATTTGTGGATGACAAAGCTTCTACATAGCTGTGCGGTGGAGTGTCCGATTTGAATAGAGCATATAAAACGTCTTTTTTTTATTTCAAATGCAATTTAGCAATCAATTGTGAGACTAGAATTAATAATATAATATGCTATAAGGAATCAATTAACTAATCTTGCAGTGTTCGTATGTTTTTTTCATAGTGGTGTAATGTTAACATACTGAATTTATTAACGATCAATTTTATTAATTGGACAAAAAAAAATATAATATTTCAAGAAATACTCAAATATAAAGAATATTTCTTTTAAAAACTTTGTTAAAATTATAACTAAATTCATACCTAAATGAAACGTTTCATTGGATATTGTATTTTCAATAATCGCTTAACAATATTTTGAAATCGGGTAGGTATTGTTACCAAATTTAATTGCTTCTAAATAAATATACGGCTTAAACAGAATAGAAGCTAGTAATAAAGTTCGGTTTATAATGGTGGGATGTTAAAATAATAATAGCTTTATTATTTATAATATAATCCAGAGGGAGTTACTGAATTTTTTTATCAGTTTCTCACTTTAAAATATATTCAAGATGAGTTCCGTATATATAACTTAAAGTATCTCGAAAAAGAATAGTTAAAGATCTCATAATATACACAAAAAGCATAGAAGGAAAACAGACAATTATTTAATATTCTGCGCTCGGACAATCCCGTGCAATTATTTTCAAAGTCTTTTACAACCCGAACTTTGCCTTTACCATGATACAAGAACAAGACAAAGGGGATTCTCGAGCGTTAAATTAAGTAAAGATTAACGGAATAATTGGCTCGATTGCACAGTACCGGCTACAATCGATCTTCGCAATACGCCGAACGTTAGTGCGAGAACTGTTCGCACTAAGAAATTCAATTTTATATCACTAGATGTAGCTCAGCACTGTCCCGTCGACACGATTTTTTTCCGGTCAAATGAATGGAATTTTAATTAGAGACTCGTTAATTAAGGTAGCTAAAGGATGCGCAGCTCAAGTTGTATTCAATGGTTACTTTTTATCTGCCGTTTAATTTGAATACGGAGGTCGGCAGTTAATTTTATAATTAAAATCGCGCCTCGCTCGGTGGCCTTCTTATAATTCCTTTTGCGTGTATCATGGATTATTATCTTTGTATAGCTTTTAACTATTAAACGCCGTCGGTTGTTTGTTGATCCTTCTGTTATTTTTTAAACTACTTTTTTATATATTTCAGCTTATTTTCATGAAGTGTCTCGATATAATATGAATAGAAACACAAAATATATCACAGTTCTAGATGAAAACACACACACACGCACATATAAGCTCTCTATAATCTCTATAATATAGCTAAGTATTAAGGTAGGTTCATCGCATATTACGCTATTATAAAAGTCATGAGCCCATCGGATGTCATTGCCATTTCCTCGGATGTTCCGCTCCCACGTACAAAAGCTAGTTTCAAAACCATTATCACTCATTATGACACCTACTCCCCTATGACTTATTATACTTGCAAATTATAGGTACACGAGGAAAAATATACAGACGCAATCATCAATGTCGTTTGTTTGTCGTGTCAACATACTACTCAATCGATGTTTTTAGAGTTCACACCAAGCAACTTTTAGTTCACATAATAATAAACGTGCAAGTAACGTAGCAGGGGTCGCTTCTAAAAATTCTATCAACTCGTGGATTTTTTGCGTAGCGGAGTACAAATGTAGGTAGCTGCACTTACATTTCTTAGTGCAATTTAAAGTGAGAGAGAAGCATTCATTTAAAACGCTGGCCATCTATCCTTTAGTTACATAATCCCTGAGAGCAGTCATTAGAATAATTGGAGCATTAATTGCAGTTTCACTGTTTACTTTCTTCGGCATAAAATAATTAATTCGAACGCTCATTTAAACTCCTTATCCTTCATAGGCATCGTACGCATGTTGTATTTTTATTGATCGTGACTGTAACATTATGTTCGAATAAAAAAAATATAAACACATTACTATACCTTGTATAGTAGTATAACATATAATATTTTATATTTTTATTTTTATTTTATTGTGGGAGTCGAGCACGCTTCGGCACGAATTGGGCCAGTTCGCACCGGGGAAGTACCACACCCCCACAGAAAACCGGCGTGAAATAATAGCTTGCTATTGTGTTTCGTACGGTGAGTGGGGGAGCCGGAGGCCTATTTCCTTCTCCTTGCCCTTCCCAGTCCATTCCTTTTTTTCCTTCATCAATCCTTTCCTTATCATTATATCCCTTAAAAGCGGGCAGCGCACTCTCAGAGGTTTGAGCTTCTGAGAATGTTCATAGGCGGTGGTGATCGTTTACCATCAGGTGAACCACCAGCTCAGTTGCCCGTTATGACATAAAAAAAAAAAAACTAAACTATTTTTCTAAGTAAACGTCTTACGATTATGTACTTACTGTAAGATATTCTGACCAAAGTAATTTTCATATCATCGACAATTCGCAGACATCTGCCCGCTTCCAGCGTTATTTGTCGCTGCAAAATCAACAACCAATCCCATCGTCATCGAGTTCAAAAACCCAACGACAGTTACGCACATCGCAAAAAGGCGCCAAACGGTTTTTCCATCGAACTTCTGTTGACACAATAAACACGCTCCGGCCCGATCTGATCTCGAATCGACCAAAAGTACAACTTGTTTTTTCTGCCCGTTCACATTATGTAGATGTGTACCGTTAAATTACATTTTCAACGATAAATGGACCGGGACCGCCGTATAAAAATCTTCACTCCGAGGGATTTAGGAGCGGAAAGTGAAAGGTTCAAGTTAAGAGTTCGCAGCGTAATTTCGTACCTAGCTACCTACGATATATCTGAGAATACGATATGTTAAAATAATTATAAACGTAACAACAGTAAGAAATATAAATTATAATTTTATTATTTGTTCAATATAAATACAATTCTCTCGTGTTAACGATTCTGAACTTAACGATGGTGGTTGTCCTTCATTTTGGAATCTTGACCATTTATAAGACCTATGTAATATACTTAATGCAATATTTGCGAGCTATATTCAAGGCCCGAGTGTAGTCATTTTCAGTCTATGCATTTGGTTTGAGAAAAAAGGGTTTCGCGTGTTCGCTATCATGTTTAGTTTTTGTTGCATATTCTTTTAGGGTTCGTGTATATAGCCTTTATTCAATGTGTGTATATAAATAAATTCGCACCATCTGTAGCGGCTACAGTAGTCATTGATAATGGTTGCAGAGAAACTTCTGGATTTTAACGACCCTGTTTTATGTGGGTTGGGGTCACAAAATTGTCTATTAGTGGTAAAAACTTCGTAAAGTGGAGTGATTTAGTAAAATTATCATAATGAGTTTCAGATATTTTTACAAACTTGTAATGGTTTATCTATGTGTAAATCTCATGTAAATCTATACCTATAAAGACCTATAATTCAAATTTAGTCGAAAAATCAACATACGCATATTTTAAATTTTTGTTATTTTCCTCAGCATAATATTTATATTATGTACAGAAGAAGAAGGCGTATTCACAACCGCATATTATCTCAACGGCGGCGAAACACCGCATTAGGTAATCCACACATAAATCATTCAGATTAGCAACAATCGCCACCAGAGCACAAGACTCGCGCCAGCCGCCGCTCGAAGGCGGGACAGTGATAATGGTAATGGTAAAAGTTCGCCCTAACAGGCCCATTCCGAGCCGGTCGCGACTGAGACGCGTCAATTTGTTTAGAACGATTGTCGGTCTAGTTCGAGACTCCGAGTTATTGCCGCCGTCAATGAACACAGCGCCGGTGAAACTTCAGCCAAGTTCGAACATTGCGACAGTCGAACGAAGAGTGTAAATGGGAAACATTGGAAAAGAATACGCCTTTCCACTTCTTATTTTCACTTCTTAATTTATAACATGGCTGCTGGTTCGATACAAACGACTTAGTGTCGAAATAATATATTATAATAGTTTAAAAAAACTAAAAAACACGCTCTTATCATATTTTGCAAATTGAAAAATGGAATAATTTTATCAAATTAGTGTATTGTCATCGGTCCTCAATAAATCTACAAAGTTTGAACGAAATCTGGCCGTTTAAAGTCTGTCAAAATCGCGCCCAAAGAAGTCGGTTACAAACAAACATACAAACATACAGGTGAAGCTAAAAAAAGCGTGTAAAAAATATCATCGATTAATGTTTAATTTTAAATCAAACAAAACATTCGTTCTTCAAACTTTGACTGTATTTTATGAACCGTAATTGATAACCCGTAAATGTTTTATTGTCATTGATCATGAACCACGTCTGCATTTTCGGCTGAGTCAATAATTTATATCGCTTAGTGCTTTACATTGAAACATTCAATCTTTTTAAGTAAACTAAATGAATATGGCGGTAGGTATATTATTTCGTTATTATCAAAAAAAAAATTTTCTATATAAATGGAATTTGATCTCTTCCTCGTCACCATCATAACAGCCTTTATATTTGAGAGCGAGTGGGATCAAAACTACGATCATCTACTTCGAACCTTAACGCTTCAACCCTAACGCGTCGGATGTGGTAATGCCTCTAAATATTCCATTAACTATAACATTGAAAAAAATCCCTCAATCAACAGCAAAACTTAGTTTTTTTTCGTAGCATAACCACTCTGTTTACATTAACTTCGCTGCTTTTGCAACAAAATATACTTGGATAACATCTGATCGCAGCGCAGGTCGGTCAGGCGTTAAACGGACCCTCATAAATAAGGCTCCACCGCGATAAATGAATAATTAACGGCAGCTAACCGTTTTACGGTCGTACCTACAGTGATATAGCGCTCACGGCTTAACATGTATTATGCCTGTTGAATTAAATATAACATGTTTAATTGCTGTGCTATAAACTCTGCGTGGGAGGAGATATATTCGGCTTTATTTGTGATAGTAATAAAATATAATATAGCATAGCAGTATTATAGTTATTTTTTGGTTTCAGTTTTATGAACGTGTTGAATATAGGTTTTACGGAAAATTTTGCCTATCAAAATAAACCATGAATTAATCGGAGCATTATGAATATTTGGAATAAGTTTGTTTTATGTTCTTATATTTAAACATTTTCAGAGACGTACAGAGATGGACCATAAGCTTATAAAACACATAATATTACATGATAGCTATATGTGACTATTAAATTTGAAAGGGTTTGCGATTCGACCGCCATCATTTATTTTTATTTTATTAGAATATACATTTCTGGTATGTGAACAAATGTTTATCGGTTTAATATTATGGTTCTGGACTCTGATGCTTTTCCCTCTGTATATATATAAATAATGTTAAATATACAACGATCAAATTATTGTTGATCTAAATTATTCAATTTTATTTCGATTCCATTCTGTTAACATAAAATATAACATCAATGAAACATTCTTACTGAAATAAATAAAAATATAGAATAATTTAATTAAAGCTCTAGCTGGCCAAGTCAAAGTGAAATGCACCTATTTCGCTCACCACGAAGTCGCCAAGAAGTCGACAATAAAGCAAAACCAACAGCGTGCAGCCATTCATTGAATATTTAACCCATTCAATCCGAAGTTTAAATGTAGTCGTGCATTTTAAATTATAATTTAAAATTCGAGAAATTATTTATTGAATTCAATAACATGCAACAGTCATTGTATCGTAGCATATTAATATTATATAATAAAAATAAGTCGGGTTTTCCTTCCTGACGCTATAACTCGAGAACGCACGAACCGATTTCCACGGTTTTGCATTCGTTGGAAAGGTCTTGGGCGTCGTGAGGTTTATAGCAAAGAAAATTCCGGAAAAATTTCAACAGAAAAGCGGGAAAAACGAAGCCATCTGGTGGCGAAACGGAGTTCGCCGAGTTTGCTAGTATTATATAATAACATGAAAATTCACTGCCAAAGAAGTCTAGTGATTAGGGATCCTACTATATTCTTTGCTCTGTTTGCTAGTACAAAATAAAAATACATATAATATTATTCAAAATACAGTCAACAATATGGCTTCAAAACCTGATTCGTCTATGGCTTTTTGACTATGCTGTGAGGATATATATCATCTATATAGTATATCATCATCATCATCATAATTATCCTCTTATAAGTTCCCACTACAGTGACTCGTAGGAGGGTTCAGACTTTAATCCACCACGCTGGCCAAGTGCGGTTTCAGTCAAGTATAGTATATATTATACCTCTTCGAGATTAAAATTCAAATTATTTATTTTATTCTTTAAATGATTGCCTTAAACTATTTGGTGTTTGCAACATTTTTAGTAAGCAAAAAAAAAATGCCATGAGCTATTGCTCAAAATGGCATTTTTTATTCAAAGTATATTTACAATATATTACATATTTATTCAAAGTCTATTTACAAATAATGTAAGTAAATATTTATTAAAAGCACGATATATCATAAGGTACCTCCCACGTGCGCCGCGTCGAAGTTAATGCCGGCAACATTGTGACAGTAATCAAATAGCGAATGAAAACTTTTAAAACTCCGCCGCTCCGAACACCTTCTGTCATCTCTTGTTTAATTTATTTCTGGTCCCGGTGGAAAGTTAGTTGTTTAAACACTATCTTTATTGTTATAAATTAATTTGCATGAAAGCTTTGAATATCGCACTGCGGTGTATTTTATTAAACTTAGTGTGTAGCGCTCTGTTATTTTTTCGCAAATGAGAATGTGATATTTTTATAACGACTCTCGGCGTAAAGATGTTCCTGCTTGGTATTTTATAATATTATAATGCATATATTGTGGAAAGTATAGTTAAACGTTCATTTACTTTTCAGGTGTTTTCTAGCCATATAATCTGAAATTGTTTTAATTTCAAGCGAATTTGAACAGTTACTGTTGTCTATTTCTTCTTGTATACTTATGATTAAAGTTGACAACTAATTTACGAACTCAAAAAGTGCAAAATGACAATTGCTTTTTTGCATTTTTATGGAGACACGCACAGGAGTTATGGGACTTTTTTTATTTAATAGCGGCCACACATTAATTATTTTTTTACGTAAGCACTATTTTAGGATACTCATGACAATTCTCCTACAGCAGAAATTGTATAATTATTTTCTGCTTTTCGGTATGGCGAATTATCTGATTTCTTCCAATAATTTCTCATAATAAACGTATTAGGCGGTGTCCAGTATAAAATTGAATACACCCAAGATGCAAAGCGAATATCGCTGTCGTTCCAAATCCCGTCACGTCAGACAAATTCCATATAACGCCCATCATAGACGACGCAATCAAAACAAATCTCTAGGCGTGCCGTAACCCGGGCGGCACTCAACTCACTTCAATCACGCTCAGTGACGTTTTTCACGGCATCACAGTAACAATTATTCTGTATCGACGCATGTAGTCAATTTGTCGTATACGTGAGGGATCTAATTCCATTCGGCTCACGTTTGAATGGCCGCCGTCTATTTGCAGCGGACCCTATAAATTGGCACAACGGACGGGCCGTCGTTATGTAAAGCGATAGCAGTGAAATCACTGTTACATCGCATCTCCTGTATCGTATTTCATTGTAATATCGACTTTAGACCGTAGCGATTGTGGATTAATACGTGTACATTGAACCGGCGACGGCATTCTGATTTTAAACCGGCCTCGAGTAGAGAAGTGTCTAGCTACGCTGGTTATGTTATGTTAAATCAAATGACAATTTTATCAGTACAGTTATAGTACTGCATTACTATCTTTTCACTGGAGTAATCGCATATATAATATTTCTAAAGTGAAAAACGATTACTTTTCACTAGAGACGACTGAAATTTGGTACATCTATGAAGCATTTAAATCGAGCTCCGTGTATTGACAAGCTAATGGTTCAACACTTTTTTATTCTTTTTATAAAATTTGTGAAACGCCTACGAAATTTAAAACGTAAATACGTACGTATGTATGACACGTATAGTTTAAAACAGCATTAACATACAAATAAAATGTGAAAAAATTATTCATTCGATAGTTTGTCATACCTCATTAAATCACGTGCCATATTTTCATTGAAATTAGCATTACTTTTAGCTTAGCAATAAATGAAAATAACTTTTCTCAGCGCAACTTAAGCCTTCGTGACTGTAAATCAATCTTTGAATACATTAAAATTTTTTCCTTATAATATACGCCCGCCCCCTCGCGCTAGTAGTGTGTAATATTTTTTTTCAACCGTAGTATAATTCGTTTTTATTGTGATGTAAAGTGAAGTTTCGCTTTATGAAACCATTCATAAGCCATTCGCGTGTTGTGTGACACATTACTAAACTGCGGTGTCGACTAGAAAAATATTTCCTCACCAGCCGTGTACGTACATTAATTATGCTGCTATTAATTACAGTTTTGTATACGGCATCTAGATTGCAGGTACTTAATAATTAGGAAGTATACAATCTATGCATAAGTCACCAAAAGCTGCTGAAAAGAGAATCGGATATTACAAACTAGTCACTTTAAGATGTGCCTTATTACCCATGTCATGATAGCATATCTTATTAAATTATAGTTACATTTTTGTGTGTGAAAGAACAAAAAAGTTTTAAAATCATACTAACTTTTGAAGTTAAAACATTAACCAAGGTTAAATCGGTTAATTTCTACATGCTTATTCTTGGTATTAGGTATTGATAATTTTGTCTATCATTTTTTTACAAATATAACGCTTCATTTCCCAAATGTATGTTCGTGTGTACGTACCATCAACCCTCCTAGACCGCGTTATATTTCTAGCTAATGATCAAGTCAACAATCCAATGGCTCCAATACCATGAATCCATGAATCAATGACCATCTGGTAAGACTATTTCAGGCAAACAAAGACATTCCGATGCCAACATCTCTGACTTTTTCGAGAACGTTCATATAAAACAAAACAATAAAATGGTAACCCAAACGACCATTGATAGTAAAGTAAAGTCAAAAATTTCATCGCTCATTACTGCAGGCAAAATAATAGAAAATCACTTGAAAAATACTATAGACCAGACAAAGAAAGTCTAGCCCTCTACAGTTAGATGGGGCAGAGCGTTCCGATCTCTCGTTAGTCGTAACAGTGTCTGCTGCGAAGAGAAGAAAATAAAAAAAAATATATATATACAAAGTATGAAAACAATACTGACGGCGATGGTTTTTATGCTTCGATTATCTAAGAAGGATCATGAATAAAATAATATAAATAACTTATTGACGGTTTAAATGGATAAATTAATTATCATTGGTCACTGTCAGCGGTGATTGAAATGTCAGCTAATATAATGACGAACACGTCCATATTAAATCTGGCATATAGTGGTCAGTTCTAAAATGCAATGCATGTTATGACCTAATTTAACAAATGTACTTTGGTAATATTATGAGCAAGCTGCAATATCAGAGCATTTTAAAATGTTATTAAATTTTCATGTAAAATATAATCTATGAGACCACTTTTTCTGTCTTAAAAAATAAATTCTTCAACATTGACATCTGTCAATATTTTCAATAGTCAGATGACTATAATGATAAACAACCCTAACCTCATAGCCTTGCGAAAAAAAACACAATCGCAATTCCAAATTCAAAACTTTCCATTCCACGAAAAGCGTCCCATTTACCAGCCCCTTACACCTGTAAGTAAGTTCGCACGAACAAGAGAAACTATACTGAGATTTAGTGCTGAATTAAACAAAGGCGCTTCACTTAAGGCGGTCCAAATTTATGGCAAACAAAACAGCGGACCGCGAGATACGGTGTGAGAGCGGCGTTAACGGCGTCCGCGGTCTCTGTAAATCAAGCGCACAATAGCTTCACTTTCACGATGTCTTCGCAGAGAATTGATTTAAATGCACCTCTGTTTTGTGAAATTACCTAGAATCTGGATGATTCTGGAATACCATGTTAAATTTTGAAACCTCTCCTAAACAGATTTCCTACGTTGTACACAGATTTTAAATCCTACGGTAAGATATAATTGTGCAAATTATCGTGAAGATGGATAGTCTAAAACGTAAAATTACTCTACATTCCACATAAATATTCCACATTTGATTCAAGTGAACAATCACGGCAACCATTACCCGAAAGAAGAAAAGGAAACCGTGCCATACAATTATTCGAATCTAATTGAAGCTAACCGTAATGAAAAATCAGAGTCGAATCGGCCATTTCAATCTCCCAGCTCCCTTTGCCCAACCCCGCTAAGCTGCTGGTTAATTATCTCTTCAACTATGGAGTCATCAACGAATCGTGAGCGCAAATTTAGCGCCACTTCCGACGAAACGCGGTGAACTGTACACTCGATAATGTCAGAATTACATCGCCTAATGTGGCCGAGTTGGGATTTCATGGAGTGCGCTCGTTTTTACATGTTCCACTCGACGGATAGTTTATGCAGTATAATGAGAATGCTGCAGCCGGTTATTATTTTATTTATTTACTAGCTTTCAGCATCGCTCGCGCGGACTACAGAATTTTCGCTGTGAAAGTTGCCATCATGTAATCTTTTACGACTATAGATGAGTACATCTAGACCGTTGTTTATTTAAGCAAATTATCTATTTAGAAACCTCATATTTCAAAAGACCTAAATTCATAAAATATTTGAAAATTTCATATAATTGTATATTCTCATTTAGTTACTGTATATTCGCAGTTATTATTTTTTCAATCCCCCACATGCGTGTCTTAAATTATTATCTTTAAATAAAATGTGGCCAGTTGTAAGATGATGATGATGATGATGTATGTTGTATACAAACAAACAATCACTAGCAGACAAACAGAAACAAATACTAACCATTTTGTTTTGAAGTCTATGAAACATTCATATTTCATATCATTTTTTAATTTATTATATTATGAATATATTTCGTTAAAACTTTATAACACAGATCCATAATTTTAGTAGTGAAGCGAGTCATATTACTTATGTTAGTAGTTTGAAATCACTATCTGTTAAAGGTCATTTATGTGGTGACTGATAACTTGTAATTTGTTTATGTAAATTTGTTCTGTCTTAGTCAAATTTTCTTTGTCTGTTCACTGTGGCTTGTTCGAAAATTTTGTGCTACTATTTCTTTTACAAGAAAATCTTTTTTTAGTATTTATCAGGTTTTTGAAAAGCTATTTTGCATCGTCTGTTAAGTGGTTCCCGCAACAGGTATTATATCCAAATATCTGAGATAATAATCGATAAATATCATAATTATATATAATAAACTAGCAAACCCGGCGAACTCCGTTTCGCCAATTTTCTTTGCTATAAACCTCATAGAACCCGAGACCTTTCCACAAATGCAAAATCGTGGAAATCGGTTCGTGCGTTCTAGAGTTATAGCGTCAGGAAGGAAATCCGACTTATTTTTATATAGTAGATTACTAGAATTTGCATATAAACGAGTTTTAATTGTAAAGAAAACGTAATTTAATTTTAATTCTAGTCGCAAAATTCAGCAACTCGTTGATTCGAGCATGGCTCATTTCATGCCAAATCATTCTCCATCCTTAGAAAGGGGAACAAAGCTTGTATTTCCCATTTATCCACATAAAACATATGAAATGGTTCCAAAGAGCTAATACAGATTAATAGTTGAATGTACATTCGACACATGACTGAATCGCGGGGTGTTGAAAAGTGAATAATTGATGGCATAATCGAGTTCCCATTCGCCGTGCGAAGTTACAAATTTTATTAATGGAGCGTATTCATAATTAATTTAGATGAGTAAACATATTTATTGGGGATTAGGACTCAAATTCGCCGTAAAATATTGGGCATTACCTGGGTGTTCGTTGTGATTTGTTTAGCACGTATACTGCTATCATTTTTTCGTAGAATGAATACAAAATGTTGAATTATAGCTCCTTTCAATAACATGATCACTATGCAGTTTAAAATATCATTATTTAGGAGCAACTAAAAGCCTCTTTCATACTAAGTGTCTCTTTCATACTACCAACTTTTGTATTGTAAAAGTTCCAGTAATAGCACACACTCCAGTAATCAACGCCCATACACGAATTACACGAAAAATCGCCACCATAACCGCAATCTATACGCTCGTTTGTACAGATCTGTGGCAATTGTGAAAAAACAACAAAAAAAAAAAGGTTAAATGTGAAATTTTATTGCTCACGCAGCGAAACGCGCGGATTGAAACGACACATGTGACATTAGTGAAGTTAGCGCCAGTGATTTGTCGGCTTTAGCCAAAAAACCGCCCGGTGAGTGATGGCTGTAGAGGTCGGTGAGTTATGGACTAGCTGAATGCCTACTGGTATGTTTTTTTGTGTTCACAAGCGATCTCGTAAATAGACCGCGCGTCCACTATTTGTTGATTTATTACATTGTGTTGTGATTTTAATGTCCATACAATATGGCTTCATGTACTATCTTATTTCGTAAGAAGCATTTAAAAAAAAATAGAGAGATATTAAACGCTTGTTTTTAATACAGTCTGTAAAATTTGAAACAGTATTTCTAAATAGACACACTTCATTCCATGACCGTAGGTATTCCTTTTTACAACAACAGTTCAAAAAGCACCATGTACCTTCAATCGCAAGTAACATCTAACAGATTCGAGAGCGTTCACGATCCGGCGAATGTAGGTACCTACTGTGAAGCGCTCAAAGAATCGAATAGCACAGCGATATCTGAATCACGCCAATCACTTAAGGCATTAGGGCTGTCAACATTAGCATTGAATGCGAAAATAAAAGCTGAAATAAGCATTGCATGGTGCAGCCGGCGCTCGCTAATTGACACCCCGACTGAAAAGGCACTCGCGCAGCAACGTCGAATGTCAGTTATTAGCGGTATTGCTTTATTTCCACTTTGCCTGCGCTGTGTTAATAAGTATGGCGTTAATCGTGTATTAACGCTGGCTAAGTGGAAACTATGAAGAGTGGTGCAGTGTGCGCGGCGCAAGGGATATTCGACCTTAAGGATATTCCGTCTAATTGTGAAAGCTAAGTATGTACCCTGGACTATGGAGTATAAAATCATTAAATTGATGCAGTAATACATAATTTTGTTTTGTTTTTATTTGATCGCAACCAAAAATACTTTACCGTTAAATCACAACATTTCCAGTCAAGTAAATTTAAAAAGTTGAAGTTATAGTATTGTTTTGTATGTCTGCTTATTATAGTTACATAATCAGCTTACAAAAACCAGTATAACCCTAAGTTTATTTCGTTACTTATATATATATAAATATCATAATATTTGTAAAGGACCATACCATTGGAATATTTACCCGATCATAATGTATGTTTTGGCCAAAAGCAATACACCTGAGACTCGATGTTATAGCAAGTTAAAGGTTATGTAGGCATGTATACATTCACTGCACGTATTCCATTAATGTGATTTCTTCCCGGTCGGTATCAACCCTGACCCCATCTAACTCATAGACCGAGATGAATATCTCCAAAATGATTTTCATATATACCTACTCGTAATTTTGACATTAATTCATTTTCGATGAGCCAGCAGGCTACGCTCCTAGCCCCCCGGGCAGCTGTATCTATTGCATTGTAAGATGCGATATCGAACGCCAATATTGAATGAGTATTTTATATTATGTTTGAATCTTTATGTTAAATATTATTCATATTGCATTTACAAATAAAATATTTTAAAGTATGGCCTGGATTGTTTAGTTAAACTACAATAACCGGTCAGTTTGATATGCGATGTGAGGAAATCGAAAACTATACTTTACAATCATCTCTTTCAAAGCAGTAAAAATACCCAATTACGTCACGTTATAAAAGCGATAGCTCACTATCCCCACACACTATTGTAATACCTGTAATAGCTTACCTCACGACACCGTCCGTGCCCTCTTTCTATCGCGCCTATATTTTTTCGCGTATTGTCACACGCGACATAATTTAAGCGAACACAATACGACCCTACAGTTTTGAGGCGGTATCTCACTCCGCGATATATCTACGGGGGAGTTTACATTCAATTCCGGCAACAATACGCTGTTTTTCGCGTAAAATACCCACTTAAATATAATGCGGGCGATACCGTGCCGTTGATACGAGCTTTTTTATTCTATCTTTCAGCGTGAGGTATGAGCAGTAGCGTGTTCTAATAATTATGCCTGGTCAATCCGCGAGGACTGAGATTTAGTTTGCCGAGACATTAAAATGGGTCTCTTTCTCTTATCTTATCCTTGCAATGGTTATGATCTGTTGTTTTATAGACAAATCAACGTTTCTTATTTTGCATGATACCTACCAACAATGTTGCATTTACACACTAATCAAAGTTATTGCTATAAAGGTGTTTACTAACTGTTAATGTTATGTTTATAATATGAACAGATAACTAAAAAAGCATTCAAATGTTTATTTTAAATATCTAATAATCTACGGGTACTTATAGTATATAAACGGTGACTCTGATGTTGTTATGTCAACATAATATTTAATAAATAAGCTTTTATAACAAACACGCTAAACGGTTTTAAATTGCACCGCACGCGCGCATCCCCAAAGGAAATGTTTTAAGTGGAAAAATAGGAACATAGTGTGCAGTATACTTGACTCGATGTACCGA
Source organism: Zerene cesonia (assembly GCF_012273895.1). Taxonomy (NCBI): domain Eukaryota; kingdom Metazoa; phylum Arthropoda; class Insecta; order Lepidoptera; family Pieridae; genus Zerene; species Zerene cesonia. The sequence continues at coordinate 8,535,752 of NC_052120.1, read as the reverse complement.
CACAATAACATGTCGCAAAAAATATACAGCTGAAACTAACACAAAACCGCAGTATTCGCAATAAAACGTGTAGTTTTGTAAACGGACAATTTCTATGTGTGTATGTTTTTTTTTTTGGTTTATTAGATATTTGTTAAAAAAATATTGTTTGATAAAATTGTTAAAATTTTCCAAACTGACAACAATACAATATAACATGTTGTAATTTTACTATATAAATAATAACTAGCTTCATAATTATTACCAGATCTGAAATACAATAAGCAAACAAGCGAAATCACACAACAAACTTGACATCACAAAAAATACACTCATATCGCTGATAAATTTATCAAATCATTAAATTCCTAGACGTATCATATCACCACCACCTAGCTACTTTTTTAAATTACCATATGCTTACGTCACATAACGTTCTAATTTTAAAATGTATTATTGTACACACACTATGAAACTATACGATCACGTTCACCAACAAAACACGGTGAGAATATTGTAACATACGCTACAAGGAGCTCATTAAACCGCGCTTCCTTCATAACTCCTCCACCTTGACGGAGCAAAAAATAATTCGCCATTTAATATACCGCCTGGTTAGAGTCATTTAACGTTGTCGGTTTACAACAATTTATTCGGGGGGAGTCTTTTCACGAGAGATATCTTATATGCCCCGAGTTTGTAGCGTATGCGTTAGCTTAATGATGGAAGAAATTTGAGAACGCCAGCGCTGTCGACAATGCGCGCTTATTACGTATAGTGTTGGGCTTGTATCGATAAACGTGAGAGGGAATAACTACGATGAAGGGATAGTTACGATTCAATAAGCTTTTTACTTTAATTTTATGATTTTATTCTGTGGAAGTAATATAGACGAGACATATAGACGAAAATTTTTAAATTAGTGAATTTAAAAACAAAAGGGAGGCAATAATAATAAAAATTATAAATGTTTGGGTTATTAACGAGATTCTTAGCATGTATCGTAATAAAACTCAAATTCGAAGTAGACGACAGTACGTCCGAAACGAACTTGTAGAATCTTCAGCATCAATCCTTTCACGACTACATCGCCGATGTCGATAACAAACTATCGACACCCCGCCCAACCGCCCGACATCCCTAACCAAACAACCGGCGTGCTCCGTACACCGCATCTCATCCTAATGATACAAGCGTCTCGCAGATGAAATTTCGCGGCGCTAGTGATTCCTGCGGCCGACGCCCGGGGTCGCATTACGTTAATCAGTTCCACTGAGGCTTCCGCACATCGGCATATTGCGTTGCCCCTTGTGTGCGGCCCGCGGGTGTGTGTGTGTGTGTGCGTGTGTGCATGTGTGTATGTGTGTGTATGTTTGTTTGTATGTTTATAACATTACGAGGTGTGAGCGTGTGCGCGTTAATCAGCCGTGCTTTAATTAAATGTTACCCACTTGCCAGTTGAAATATGGTCGGAGATGAAAAATCCACGCTGTTAGGTGTTAATATCATTGTATATGATAACTGCTATATGTTCGTGAAGATCTTAATACTAAGGCCTTACTTCTGAATAAAAATATAACATTATTAGCTTTTTTTTCTACTCTAATACATTGTAGAAAATAATACGAAATCATATCGCTCTTCTTTATCAGTTCCACGAATTAAAGAATACTTATCACCATTGCGGTTCGATATATGTTGATAATAAAATAAAAAAAAATATTTATTCATCTACAATAATTAGTCTTGAAGATGTTCATTGTTAAATAAATATTTATGAACTCACATAAAACTGAATTTGTCACTCGCCTCAATATTATAGCATAAATCGAAACTATTCCCAACGATCATTACTATTCAATAAATTATTTTTAGCCCTGCCAACCCCGTGCCTCGGTAATCTCATTAGGCCAACATTTATTATGCAAAGACTCTGAGCACTCTCCGTGCATGTAGCACAAGGGGCGATGACACCATCACGGCGAAATAATTGATTTAAGTTTCCTCTACACCTCATAAAATATTCAGTGGTGAAATCAAATTAATTATTCGCCATCAAACCCTAATCCAGCCCCGCACTTGGACACCAGAGCGGAGACACTTCTAACTGGTCTAACGAATCACAGAGATCACCTCCCCGCCCGCCCTGGGGAATAATTTGTATCTGCGGCCCCCTTGTGTAAGGTAACACCGCGGGAAGCCGCCCGGGGCAGCTAAGTTATAATAGGGAGAAATTATTAGACGCGAAACTATAATTGGCGAATCATTTTTGCCCATTATGTTGTCCGAAGCGTCAACGGTTTGACGATGGTCGATATTTCATTATCACCCTTTTCGCTTTGCGTCACACTGTCGTGAACTCTCAAATTTTCTTTTAGATGTGCACTGTTGTAGTAGATATTAAATCTACTCGATTGATGTTAAAACAGTTTTTCGTGAAAGGCAATTTTGTCCAGATTAACACAATAAACAGTTATGATGGTAATGTAGGTTAAAAACTTAAGCTTATTAATATTTAATTTTTAGTTTTATAGCATTGAAATGCTTTATAAATGAGAAATTTTGAAAGAATAGAAAAAATTTGATCACGAGGCGGGATTCGAACCTGCGTATCTTGCCTAACCGTAGCAACGCCTAGCCTCTCGGCCACCCGTGATCCTGCCACAGTAATCAAATTTATTCTACTCTTTCGGTTTCAGTAGAATAAATTTGATTACTGTGGCAGGATCACGGGTGGCCGAGAGGCTAGGCGTTGCTACGGTTAGGCAAGATACGCAGGTTCGAATCCTGCCTCGTGATCAAATTTTTTCTATTCTTTCAAAATTTCTCACTTATTAATATTTTTTTTCATTTAGAAAATGATTAATTCTACGATGGAACGTTTACAAAATTATTCAAAATTTTACATTTACTTTTTCGGAATCGCTTCACAATATTACAGATAATCTCAAACAAATTTGAAGTTTAATTTCATGTGGATAAATCAGGTTTTACTAGAACCCCCCCCATCGGTTCCAAGCCTTGTCGTGGCGGGGGGGCTCAGTAGCTCAGAGTGCACTCTGGCACTCTGAGTGAAG
>NC_052120.1:8523356-8531696 GCF_012273895.1 Zerene cesonia | reverse complement strand
AAAAAAAAAAAAAAAAAAAAAAGGTTTTACTAGAACAGTACAAATTGCGCTATCAAGGTAGCTTAACTATTTGAGAACTCCATTTGAAAAGTCAAGTTCGAATTACATCGTTCAAGAATGATCAACTAATAACGATTAATCAAGCATTAAGTGCAATAATTATAGAAAATGTATCTATAATAAGTTTCAAGAATCACAAAAAAATCGCAAACATCGCAGGCTATTTTCGTACGATGCCTCCTTTCAGTTGGCAACTCAAACAAAAATTTAAGACGCAAATGATAAATTTCTTACCCTTCTCCAATATAGACGTAATGTATCCATCTATATGGCGAGTGGGACGGACATACAATTTGTTCTCCCTACGCTCCCCCCCCAGGCTCGTCATTCTGATTAATAAGACTTCTTTTGTGCGCTTGCGGACGGGGGTTTTTAATTTGTTACTTATTTACTCGAGGGTTTTGCTAAAGAGCGGAACAATGTGGATGCGCCCTTATTGCTCTTGCGTGGGAGCCGGTAATTCCATGTGTGGGATATCAAGTTTCATTTCATTTTCGCAAACTTTTTTTTGATAATATGATTCTTTTTAATTTTTTAGTTTTATAGCATTGAAATGCTTTATAAATGAGAAATTTTAAAAGAATAGAAAAAATTTGATCACGAGGCGGGATTCGCCGGGAGACCAGGCGTTGCTACGGTTAGGCAAGAAACGCGGGTTTTAATCCCGCCTCGTGATCAAATTTTTTTGTATATTATTAATATATATAATATTTTATTTTACAAAGCATTTCAATGCTATAGAACTAAAAATTATTCGAAATTTTCTCAACATGATACCATTTGAACGTGACGAATTTGTGTGATTTTTGAGATGCTCTTAATGTATGGAAACATTTTAAAAGTATAGATTTACTATTAGTTGTCGGATACGCATATATTTGTGTATATAACATTCGCCGCCTAAATATCATACATCTCATACAACACATCACAGTTTTTAGATAAACCCTGCACATATCTAATGAGTCGCTCATACAGAATACACCAAATAATTAACCGAGTCGCTAATAATATCACGTAGTGACCCGAGCGCGTTCGTGTTTACACGCGGAAAGTTGACAAAAAGATTTAGTAGGTTTTTCGTTGATTAGAAAAGTTTTTATCGCACTTGCTTGCGTCTTACGACACAACTACACAACATTCCTGCGACTAATCGTCATAAGTTTTCGGTATAAAAATTATAGCATTAATTATTTGGTACTTTTTCATATCAGCGCAATGAGTTATCTATGAATTATCATTAATTATGGTATATATTGAAGCGGATTTTGTGATAATATGTACCTTCATATAAACACATAATGTATTTTATAGAGCTTTAACATATCATTGAATAAGAAAAACAATGCTTTCTTCCCTTAATCGTGTACATAGAAAATATTTCTTTTACCGGATTCTCGATTGGTGTACAAAAAATTTCAATCAGATATTATCTTGCCTTTTTTATACACAAAGTATAGGTTTTCTAAATTAAGCGATTATAAATAATAGTTATAAATACGTTTTGTCAATGTCTTGCGTACTTATCGCAGTGATAATGTTTTTCTCATCTAGTAGATTATATCATCCACCTGAAACAAAAGAAATTAATTATTAATATTACCAGTCAATTTAAGATCTAGAGTATTTAAAAAATTTTGGTTTGAATGGTCTTTGTAGTGGTAATATACTAGTTTGTCCCGGCTTCGCCCGTAGCATAATATATAGCCCGTATAATAATATATAGCTTATGTCACTCAGCAAAGATGCATATTTTTAATCGTGAAAGAATTATTGAAACGGGTCCAGATGTTTCAGTGTGAAAACATGACAAACATACAATATTTTCCATACAAAACACAATTATTTCCTCTTTATTAGTAATATTAGTTTTATTTGGGAACGTCGCTCGAATATTCCCTAGGTCCTAATTACTTGTAAAACCGTTTAATTGAAAGTCTTAACGCAGAGCCATTTCTGAAAAATAAACCAATAATAAAATGTATTATGTAACATTGAAAAATCAACCTTAACTGAAAGAAAACCAAACAACAACATTGCGAATTTCATTAAATCCCATCAACTGCAAAATAACATTGAGAGTAAGACCCGTACCCACACAGACCTCAGTCTAAGCACTTATTGTTTCGTATCTCGCAGAATCAACAACATTATTTATGTTTATTTATAAACAGCCACTGCGAGCCAGTACAAGAAACACTCCAGACGTCCTCCATTGTACAATCATTAAATCGTTGGCAGTTAATGAATAATTAATGATAAGTCGCGTCGTTCTCGGATGCGGTACAATTCATTCATTCGCCTGTACCGATATTATTGTGTGCCAAATGTTAGGGATTTTAAGGATTTCGATTCAAATAAATTCTCTAGAACAATTTGTGTTTTCCTCTTACAGTCAGTAGTTACTTTTATACTGAATTCATATGTTTTTGATTACTATGAACTATTAAATGAAAAAATTTTTAAGGAAATTATGAGAACATTTTTTAACAACACTTTTTAAAAATCTTTTTCAGGCAACAAATAATGATTAATAACTGTGTATCACATGATACACGAAGCAATAAAACACATCGACTGTATCATCTGCAAGATTGTACATCATTTATAGCTATCTCGACGCTCTCGCATACATTTTCAGTGAAATTTCGAATAAAATTACACCAGATACGCAGGTCACAGGCGATAAATCACCGACGGTTGAATTATAGTGGCCACTTTTCTTTGTGATGCGTTTCCTCCAGGGAGTTGAGTCGAGAGTCTGTAGAATTTTCCATTCGCATATATTCTATGTTCGCGTTGTGAAAGCAAACGAACGGACGTAGAATACTTGAGAACGCAAAGGTTGCGGATGATTTAAAAAAAATTTACGCCTCAAAAAATCTTCAATGACCATAATTTTTTTCGGCATTCTCATTGTGAAGAAATCGGACTATTCACGTGCCAGTGAAGGTGAGAGAGCGGAGCTACATCCGAAGAAGTTTCTAATGCTATTTATATGATTAACGTGCTAATCTAAAGACAGCTTGACCATCTATCTGCCCTCATATATTTGAAGAACATAATTCCCCTAGACACAACGCAGATACTTTTATACATTTGCAAATATATGCTCTCCTAGACATAGTTAAAATCCTCTCTAAGACATGCACCAATGAATAAATGTTCGTAGATAATAATACCATACATCGCTGCAGCCATTATTCCGCGAGCTCCAAATTACCCTCCGCACGGGTCCTCTGGCGTATTTCCTGCGCCTCGTGTCTCGTCTTCTTACAAAATGACCCTCTTTAGACGCTGAGCATAAATCAGAAATAGTGGCTGCGTCGGAACGTAATAAACGACTAACTGTAATGGTGTTTAAGTATTATTTATACGAGCCAACTCGAAGCTAATTTAGTCCGTCTGCTCCACGTGAAATATCTGCAACGTTTCACCAGTTTTAAAACATAATTTTCCGACGAATTTTAACGCCGCGTCTAGTTTGCCCTCTGCGGCAATTTATTGCGCGTTTTACTCTATGAATGAAACTATAAAACGGGATTGAGGCAAAAAAAAAAACCCCGAGACTTACTTAATTGGGAGGAATAAATCTTTGCAAAGTACGAAAGGGTTGCACCCCAGTGCACTTGGCGCACCGCATATGTACATACGAAAATGTTTTGTAGCTTCCTTTTGTTTTGTGTGTTTTCACAGATGAAGTATGAAAGAGTTATGGTGATAAAAAGTTTTATTAAACAATATCTTTCCACTAGCAGCTTGCGTGGTCAAAAAAAGTAGCTTATGCTATCTAGCCTCATCCCTATCTCCAGACATAAACGTCGTATCATAAAATCACTTCGTTGCAACGTAAAAGGAAGATTAACAAACAATTTCCTTTTTATAATATTAGTAAGGCTACGGATGAACAAGTATGAATTACGAACTTTTAGCCTATACCTATTTCAAATCACAGAATAAACCATACTCTACGTTTGTATTTTATTCGAAACAATTTTTTATTGAAAGAAAAGCTTGCGGAATAGCATAAAGAAAATTATAAATAAAATGTTATCCATACTGGCGGTCGACTAAATGGTGAACCATAAAAGCTGTCCATTCGAATCGGTAACACGATTAATTCATCATTATTTAACCGATAATTTTTGCACCTTCCCGTCCGCATCATTAACATTGAAAGTTTGTGTATAAATACAGTTGGATAAATTGCAAAAAATTAACAGTTCATCAGAATATTTTAATATGTACGTACATAGTCAAAAAATGTATGAAGAACTCGATCGATTTTAAATTCTAATTTTAAATAAGCGAATGTAAATGTTTACTGCGAAACATAATAATATGGTACTATACGGTATAGGTACATATTTCATTTTTTCATTTAACCGGATCGAACGCAACGAAACTAATTTAGCTAGCTAAAAACTAAATTTATTTTATCTAAACAATTGCTACTTTGACATTCATAGAGAAATAACTTCTCAAGTAAGTAGCTGGTATTATACTCTTTATGAGATATACCTAATTCATTACACACCTTAAACACACAAACACACATGCGAGCGCACTCGCACACGCATTGTTGTTAAACGCTCTTGTTTGCTTTGTATACAATAATTTTATTTTATTTCTACATTTATTTTTTTTTAAAGAAGAGCGGAACCTCCCGACACAATATGTATTTGTCTTACTGGGAGTATTCTAATCACCAATTAGTTTGAAACAAATTGTAGAAAAGAGAAATAAATAATTCAGATATAAAGCTAGCTACACCCTATTAAGCACAATCCGTCAAGGAGCCTTGCAGCTTCGATCCTTCGACCCCGTCGAACGAAAACAAAAGAAACATTATCAAGTATTTGCGCGGCGAATTTCGGCAAATCTATATTTTATTAGCTGAGCCTCGTCTCGCGCATTAAACTCTTAGCGGAGCAGTAAAATTACTTTTTATACGAGGGAGCCGGAGTTGGGACATAATTTCGAGAGAATAGCACCAAGTTTCCCGAACGAGGGAGGGAAGGGCTAAGGTACACGATAAGTGGTAGTAAATATTTTAAACTAAGAGCGTAAATGGCATGCACGATTTTTCTGTACAATAAAAAGAAGCTCGGAAGAGCCGTTATGTATCTGAAACGGTGGTGTATTTTACTTTCGATAAATCGCCAATAGCTGTTTAAGTGCTTTGTTACGTTTAGTCGCTTTCAAAATGACGCTCAGTTGAGTGTTGACGACAATATGTTCAATTGCTTTTATCGCCTCATTTTGTATTACATACGTGAATAAGTATTTCAGTTTCTATTTTTTTATCCTATAGCAGGCAGTTAGTGATTCGCCTGATGGTACGCAATCACCACCGCCCATGAACATTCGCAGAGGTAGTGACTGCGAATGCGATAAACAATTTAAAGGATTGACGACCAATTAAGAAGGAATGGGCTGGGTAGGGTAGGGAAAAGAAAATAGGCTTTTTGTGTACGTAAACTAATATTTCCTACATAATACGAACATTTATCATTCAATGATATTTTTATGTCACAGTTCCTTTTGAGAATGAATTTTTATAAAGGGTCGTTACTTGTAACACGTTTGCTAAGTACTGATGGGTCTTAATCGTATAAAATACTGTATTGTTTGTCTATTTGATAGTTAATTCGGCGTATCTGCTCTATTTTACAGTTAATTTTGCAGCTAAGTGTTGTATAGTTCATTAGACTAAAAAATAAAAATATCCCCCTAAAAATAAACTAGAGGACACTTATGATGTTAGACTTTCGACGCATCAAAAAACATCGAAATCTTTTTCATCATTTTATTAAAGGTATAAAGAAGGTAGTTAATAGATATGTATTTATCCACGTGTAAAAAAAAGGTATTAGTTATGCCCCAAGTTTCGGGAAACGACTTTTTAATGAGCTCGTTATTCAGATAGGAGTGTTTTTAATGTTTACACAACAAATTACCGGTTGTTGTGGCTCTCGAGTTTTGATATAGGACTTTTATTATCGATATTATGGGGTTCTTAAAGGATCGAGTTTAAAAGTTTGCCTTTTCTTATTATAACCTAAAGCAGTATTTTCTTGTGTTTGATTATACGCGAGTAATATACATCTAGAAATTAATGTATTTTTAATGGATTTTAGCGTTTAAAATCCGTTGAATTCCGTAAAGGGGATTTTTACGCTGGTTACATCATAACTTCTGATGGTGCTGCTAAGTTCTTAAATAGGAGACCAGAGTGTTCTATTACCTCAAATCGTGCAGTGTCAATTGTTCCTGTGAATGATTTACGTGGTAGTTATATCAAAAAAGATCTATACTAATATTATAAAGAAGAGTTTGTTTGTTTGATTGTACGTGCTAATCTCAGAATCTATAAGTCCGATTTGAAAAATTAGATAGATTAGCTAGATAGGCCATTTATCGAGGAAGGTCATAGGCTGTCTGGTGCATATGCACCAGAGGCGAATCGGGGGCTGATGAAATATGAACGCATTTATTATTTCTTATCATAATTATATGATGAACGCATCTATTTAATGTTGTACTCGTAGATGTCGCTGCAACCTCTCTCGATCTAACTCTACACGATCTGCCAAATGTAAAACGCACCATCTTTTATTTAACAAAATCCTCTTTTTAGCTAGCCATCCACTAATTTCCATAAGAGTTTTCATAAGGGGCAAACCGGTAGTTATTAAAATTTGGCACGCAGCTTCATATAATATGTCGATGAATAAAAATAGGGATAGGAGTCCCAATATCGAATTATTTCTATTCGCTCCCAGTTCCATGAATGTACTCCTATGAAATTGAGCAATAAGATGAACGAATGAACAACTAAACATCCACCGCTCCAACCAAATTACGAAACGAATTAAATTTATTTTAACGAATGCAATTTAATTCGAACTGATCGTTCAAAGCAAAATGTTTATATTACACCACCGTTCCAATTGGAACATTCAACTTATAAAGCAGAAATTAATCAGTTCGCCGTTCTTGGAAACGAATGAATTATTTTCGAGGCTTCGTTCGTTCTTATTACATCTAAGAAATTCATTTAGTGCACGACTCATTTGTTTCGGTGGCTACAAACGTGATTCGAAACATGCTCCTATCATAATCTATTAGTTTAACTTTTAACAGTGATTTGCATGTTTAAATAAGATTTCTACACTTACGTTCTTTTGCGTGTATATAATTTTATTATGTGTGTTTTTTCGTCATTTTTTTCACGGCGCGATGGAACGTTTTTATGAATTTGTTTTTTTTTATCTGGAGGTAGGAGGTAAGAGTGACATAAGATATTTTTTTCAATACAAAAAAGGAATTAAAAGAATCAAGAATCAAGACTCCATATTGTGTGACATCCAACAGATCTACCAGTAACTTTTGTACTGAAAACAAAAGCCGGCTATGCCTTTGCGTTGAATCACAAAATATCTACGCTAATGAAGTAATTGATGAAAGTATTGGTAACAATACCTGACTAACCGATATACACTTAAAACAATTAATTAACACGGAGGAGTTTATTTATCATACACAATCTGTCAAAACTAATACACGATATTTTTTATGATTTATAACATGCTATTCGATAAACCTAAAACATCATCATCATACAAACATTGCCGAACAAAATAGTAGAATACACAACGCCTAACAATAACACAAACGCAAACCCTCTAAGACACAACACGAAATCGAATTTTAATATCGCCCTCGTACAAACTAATTACCATAAATTATATCATAATACAGTCCGAGCCTCGAAAACTCATAATTCAGCCGGCGTCTTCGTATTGTTTGCGAACGCTAAATAAATCGCAAATATTGATAGAGCCTCATAAATTATCTTTCGGTAAGCCCCCGTAAGCCCCCGTTTTGGGCTCCACACTGAACGCCAATAAGCGAATGTTATTAATAGAATCCTGTATTTGTTTCGACGGCCTGACCTTTATAGGGCCGATTTAGTGCTTAATTAATTTCACGTGTGGAGGGCACACGATTGACAAATAGCACGATTATCGTGTGACCGTTTCATAGATTAATTTGTTTAGATTAGTGATTAGTAGAACTTAAAATTAAGTAAATATATATAAAAAAGGTAGGTCACAAAACTATTATAAATCATATAGTAGACAAGTTTAATAATTTAATTTGAATTTGTTCTTGTATTTGTCATTGTTCCTTATTCCTTAGCTATACTTAGTCTGGCCATAAATACTGTTACACTTAATTATAAAAAAATATTACATTTGAATTTCGAATCTGTCA
>NC_052120.1:8509002-8522356 GCF_012273895.1 Zerene cesonia | reverse complement strand
AAGTAATAAATGTTATTTGCAGTTAACAATTTTCTTTTTTCTTTATTACAATATTTATGGCAAGACTAGGTATAGTCATAATTAAAAATGTTCCTTCCGAATTTACAAACATCGATTTATAAAATTGTTATGTTCTGAAGAAGTGTTACGAATAAATAATTCGTATTAACACATTTATGTTCATTTCATTTCACAATCTAAAAAGCAAACACAAGGTCAAATTGTTAGAATGTACTAGCTGCACGCCCCGGCTCCGCCCAGGTAGTCATTTATCGTAATTGAAATAGTATAAACTATCCTATCTTTTAAGTTGGATCAGATTGCACATGGTGTGCAAATTTGATTAACACATTGTTTGTGCATCGTGGACAAACAATATCTCACGTAATTAATATAGTAGATGACCTGGATGAGCTTTGCTCGGTATTTTTTTTGTTTTTTATAAATTGTGTTTTTTGGAAATTATATTTAATATAAGGGTTATTATTCGCCAATAGATGTCAGGAAGAGTCATAATTTCAATTGGGACTACTCAAACGCCTTCTATTTGTTAAAAAAGTAAGTTTAAGTCGATAAAACACGAATATGACATTTTCTAAAAAAGATTCCTAGCTAGATCGATTTATCGGCCCCGAAACCCCCTATATACTAAATTTCATGAAAATCGTTGGAGCCGATTCCGCGATATATATATATATATATATATATATATATATATATATATATATATATATATACAAGAATTGCTCGTTTAAAGATATAAGATATTAAGATTATGTTGCATACAAAAGATATATAATATGATGAATGATATACAATATGAGGAATGATATTACCTACCACAAATCAACAGCTAGGCCCGTGGTTCTATTAAGATATAAATTTCCATACCGCGACATAAAACACAGAGACAGAGGGACTAGTGAGTAACCTCCCGCGATCGCACGAAGCAGATTTACGTAAAAGCCCTGAATCACAGCGTCTACTTTTACAGCTACCCTAAAAGTGCCTCCTTTCCCTCGGTTTATGTCCTGAGCTCCTAGGTTTATGGTGGATCGTGCCTGCGAGCTTGTTATCCGAACCAACGCAAGGATATTCTACATCGATATGGCGCTATTCGAAACATAATGTATCTACTAAGAAAAAAATGGATTAACATAGTATTTTCTTGCGTTTGATTACACGCGAGTATTATACATTTAGAAGTTAAAAACTTTTCAACGGATTTTAAACGCGATTTATTAACCCGACATTTCGAACATTTTACAGCGAGCGTGGTCAAGGGGAGACTCTCCCCAAATGTATCAATATAATGAATAAGTCGCGTTGAAAATCCGTTAAAAAGTTTTTAATTACTAAAAAAATGGATTGTCAATTTCAAGAATTGTATTGTAACAAAAAAGTTTTTAAAATATCAAAGATTGGTACTACTGAGTACTGATCTGTACTGTAGTAATGATCATGACTGTATGATTATGGATCATCTATACAATGTACACAGGATGAATTACAAAAATATCAATACACATGCTCCGATATTCAATAATGATAGACGATGCTTCTGCAAGGGCCTAAAAATTTCGCAAACAGCATTGTTGTTGTTCAAAAAAACTTTAAAATCTTGGCCAGTAAATGGAACATTCGTAAGTTCAAATACTAGACTCTGAAAATATAGAAACCGAACGCTAAAATCACAGTCAGCTAGTATATACGCAAACGTATAAAAAGATAATCTCAAAACTTATGATTGTGACATTAAATTCACCAATCCTAAAGGTGAACCGACACGCAACCGAAAGCATTAAACACAGAAGCGACATCTCACCTCACCAATAAGCCATAACTCGTTCATCGTCCATCCGTTTGTTGGTAAATTAAACTGCTTAGTGCGCGGGACTCGCGAATTCATACCATTTGATCCGGGGACTTAGCGTATTTGTTAGAATAATTAAATTTTCCCAAACATTGTACGTGTATATAGCATAATGTATTGTGTTAAAGTATTTATAAGGCTTTGCGTACCCTATTCATTAGATGCGGTGGTATTAATTGTTGATTTATTGCGACGTTATTGAGTGCTTTGTAGAGGACGAGAAATCACTGTACGAAGCCCCGCGTCTCATTAGTTGGGAATAGGGGAGACGTACACATTTGTGTGCGATTTCCAATGAATTCTTTTTAGGTTATGTTTATTTTTTTTATTTGCATTGACCATGACGTTATATTGCAATTGGGAAAGGAGATGTATTAACTAAATATGTACGATACTTCATGAACAAGTTATGGAGAGATAATTATTCTTATACTTATATTATCAAGAGGCAGCTTAACATTTTAGATGAAACCTAAAATAAAAAGCATCTACTGAAATTGAAATCTGTTTAAGACAAAACCTCAAAAGTTGACCCTTAGATCATAAACACATAGTTTTGAAATATCACAAATATATGACATAATATGTTTCTGCATGAAAAATATTACTATTTACAGTATATAGAAAATGTATCATATATCAAGCTCCGCCATACAAAACACCAAACGGTCATGCACGCTCCACCGAAATATAGCCGTCAAAAAGCTTACGTAATTTACAAAAACTCACGTTCAATGAGATAACAGTGAGGGCGTAACGCAAAGAAACCTTCCCTGACACCTGGCTCGAATCGTGCGAGACGCAAAAAAAGCGGTGTATCTATGAAAAAGTAATAAAAAATACGTGACCCAAACAAAAGGTTGCCCCGGAGGGTTATAAGTTACGGCGGCGAGAGGCTTTGTTGCCGCTGCGACGACGAATCCACGCCGACGCATATTATTTACCGTCACTCGGAATGATTGACAAAGTCTTCAGACCTTCACATCAAATGAGTAATAAAAAATTCTGTACGCCTTCATCGGACAACTTCTTATTATATCACAAAGGTAACTCAAAAATTTCTTCTTTTATGCTTAAAAACTCGCCAATATTTCTCTCTATATATATTTTGACATAACCTGCTACATTTTCACACGTCACTTATCATACTTCCTCCACCTGCCTATTTCGTGTTATTTGATCACAACACAAACCACTACACAAACGAATAATTGCAAAAAACAAAAACGCGTGCACCGTAAAATACCGTCTCTGCAGTGCTTTACATTAAAAACTTAACCCAGATTTTTAAAATTCCCAAGGAGGGGTGCACACACAGCGGTGGAGTCGACAGCTTAAAGTATTCGCGAGTTAAAGACCAACAATCCGCGCTGCCGAGAGTATGTCGAGATGAACTGTCAACGTCATCCTGAATTGTTCCGTAGATAAGGCTGGGTATGCACTTTTGACGTATAAACGTACTAGTTTCACAGTGACTTTGACTGTGTGTATACGGTGTTCGATAATTAATCGACCATAGCTTGCGTGGAAGTGAAGATTTCTTGCGAATCTTGTTAACAGTTTCAGTATATAGAGAGAGATAGTGTTAAGATTGTCTTACATAAACTATTTTCTTTGAGAGTATAAAAGGGAGGGAAATTTCTCCACTGCAACCAACAGTGATGATAAAATTTTAGTTCAAATGCATTAATTTATATTTGTTACGACGTCACGAACGTCTGTTTCCAACGAAAAAAAAAAACGACGCATTAAATTCAAACAAACATAACATAGAAAAACGAACATGCCAGTTAATTTTGTTAACAATTAACTGCAAGGCTTCAATTGTCAAAACTGGACCAAAATTTAAATGGGAGGCATCAGCTTTGAAAATAAAGAATAATAAAAATCGGTTTACCCAATAGAATGTCTATAAGTATAAAAATACGGTCAAATTGACACTTACCTTTTTGTTTTGAAGTCAGTTGAAAATTAACATATCTTAGCACATAAAAAAAACCGTAAACCAATATCCGTATTCGAAACGAACGTTGCCGCTCTTAAAAAGCGCGCGAATAAAAGAAAACGATGCAAAGATAAATCTCGCCATTCAAGCACCGACTTGCGACATTAATTCCGCCGCTTGACGTAACGTCGAATATAAATATTCCGTTCGACATTACCACTCGAAGTAAACAAACCGACTTCCCGAATATCGGCTCCTGATAAATGTCTTGCGTCTCGCATCGCTTGCGGTGAAAGTGCCTCGTGGGCCATCTCGCTTTGTGTGGGATACATTAAAAGACAATAATAATATGTCACGAATGTCAAACGTTGCTACGGTCATTATGATTTTATCGTGTTTCTAGATCTACTTGTTTTTTTTTTCAATTATGAATAAACAATTGTGCAATAATTAACGAATAGCCTGTATATTGAATACAATTTATATAAAGCATTCAATATTACTACGAAAGTTCAATTAAATTGGATGTAGTACTAAGACTCTCTTTTCATCTATATTATGAAACTATTTGCATGAATACTTTAATTTCAAATGTTCAAAGGTTGCCAGCAAGACCTCACTGAGCATCGATACGCAGCCGAATTGTGCGTGGTTTCTAATTAATGAATTTCATTCAATACGCGACTATTCGATTCCATTTTTAAACAGTAACTGCAAATTTCGCATTGGCCTTTCAAAGCGGCAATGGCAAAGTGCAGCCCGTTCAGCAGATTTGAATCCGATATAGTCGTGAATGGTGGATTTACGGCCGGTGGCACGTTTCACAATTAATGCCGATCGCTAACATTGGACCCGCTGGTGACGTCACTATGGTCGCAAACATCTATATGTATAATTTAATTTATCGGATTATTTGACTTTTGATATCGTGCGGGCGACTCGGAGGCTAGAGTTTTTTTGAAATTAAAGGGTATGTTTATGCTAAATCGTATGCGTTCCATGCACATCTAACAAAAATCGTTTGATTAGCTTCCAAATAAATAAGTAGATAACATTCAAGAACTGCAAAAACTGGAACTCAATAATAGCACTATTGTGGTGCGGAAATGTAAAAAAGACTTTACCAACATAGACAGTCATAGAAACATGTATATTCAATTCAAAAAGGGAAAGACAATTCCTGTGTATGCATTGATACATCACTGACGACGTACCCAACACCCAGTAACACAAGCAACAAATCGAAAAAACTTTGAAAGAACCGCGGCTGTCGGGCACGGAACTTTCCACTCCCAATCCCCTCCCCATCCATCCGTGTTTATGTTTGATTTATGAATTTACAGATTCATAAATCAAAGTCGCTTCCGATCCGCGAGTGGGCCACGCTCTGGGTGATCTTAAACCGAAAGTTTCATTCGATGCCTGTACAAACTTTACGAACGAGCCGCGTTTTCAGTCGAGATGAAACTCGCGAGTCGCTTTCGAAGCCTCCGATTGATCTATATGTATTTTTTAGACTTTGTGCGCGACGGAGACGAAGGTTGCAATAATTTGTAGATATTTTTATAGCAAAAGCTTCAGAAATGAATGTACAAGTTTGACACACACATTGAGTTGTAAACTTTATAAAATTGCCTCGCACGTTTTAATGTAATGATCTCATAAAATTACCAAATCGTTCAGAAATAATTTACTCACAGAATTTTCATATTAACTATATTAAAAAAAAAAAAAAACCTACAAATACTCTTTACGGCCACTAAAATACCGTAACATCAGAACATTATAACTTGCATAAAACTGAGATAAACGCTACCTATATCCCAGCTTATTTTGCAGTCGAGTTAAGTTTTTAAGCTTATAAAACAAAAGACCCAACGTGAACGCTGCGTATAAAAACATACTTCGCTACAGACATCATGTTTTCATTTTTATTATGCGGTTAAAGTAGTTTATATTTTAAGTTGTAATTTTATGAAATTTACGGTATCAAGTAACGAATTTCCAAGTATTTAATATCACGATTCGTGTTCATATTTTTGGGGAATGTGTGACTAAAAGTAATTCGAGAGAGGGACGGCAATCAGACGTTTACCTTTATTATATTTATGCTTATGATGTTATTTAATAATACACACAGTATTACACATATTTATGAAAAGGTTTTTTTTCCTATAAACTTTAATAAACAATAATTTCTTGTCGTTCTATTTTATTTTGTTCATGTGTAATAACGTTTTGTCATCTAGTCTGTAGCTATTTTTGGCTATCTTTTATTGGAAAGGTTTCGTAAAAATGATAATAAAATTTAAGCATTCTTAAAAACTAACTGCTCGCTTCAGATCCGCCTAGATAGGCTTATTTCATAAGTTTCTTAAATTTTTAACAGTTGTCCTAAACCAAGTGACATCGAAACAAATAAGAAAATATCATTAAATATAATCAAGTACATATGCAACGGTGAAATATTTATGAGTTCGCTTTAGCAGTTCTTGAGATTAACGCATTCAAAAAAATTAAAAATATATAAGTTCTACAGTAAAATTAACCACATATGAAAAATATAGAAAATCAATAGATTTATATCCATATATTACAAGTAATCATTTACCAAAACCTTCGACATTCTATTTACAAACTACACTGCCCACCCGACCGCATGAAAGCATTTTATACATCGATCAATCATTAGACGACAATGCACAAACATATTACCTACAACGAGTAATGACTTATGCGAAGGCCAGGTCATCAATATCGCTGACGTGTCCACACTGAAGCGGTTCCTGTGATGTTTAAGAAAGACCACTGAAAGCCACACGATGTGTCGTATAAATGGCGAACAAACACGGCCACATTAGTCCTCGTAATGGCAGACATTAGGGCCATTTGCTCGAACCATAATATAATGTAGTATGCGTTTGGTTTGAGAGCCGGTGACGTTTGAAGTTAGTAATCAATTCGATTGCATATATTCTTGGTAGACAGTTAATGTTGTTATTAGAAGGTGACGCATTCATCAGGGTGGAACTTCTTATAGAATTTAAACAGGCTGACACAGGCACACCACAATCAAACATAAAAGGCCTGTATCGTTTATCTCAACCTTCCTAGGCCATTCCCGATGTCAATCCTTTCTATCCTATACCCCTTAAAAGCGGGCCTTACCATCAGGCGAACCACTATCTACTAATTATTAAATATTTAATACTACCGTCAATAACTCAAACAATTTTATCATAAAATTGAATCGATATCTTGAAAAATTCTAATTTGACCTTTTAGATAAAACACTAGTTTGGTTATTCTAATTTTCGTCAACACACTTATTTGTCTCATATATTAGCAGTATTTGAAATAAGTGTATTTGTAATGCGTCTTTAACGTACAATATTTACAATGAATATAGCAAAACCCCTTGCTCATATGCGGAATACAAATAAAAAGATAGAAAAAGAGATATTATACACTGCTAAATACACGACGATACAGTAAATCACACGTAATTACGTATTCATTAAAAACCATCGCTATCTCCTACACTGGCGGCCGTGACGTGCTTTTTGTTCGGACGCCCCGGTGTCTTGCGTTCGCGTCACTCGCCCTTATCCAGTTGATACTTATTTATGGTACACTTGCGATTATTCATGTGAGTGAAATGAAAATATTCTTTATTACACACATTAAAGATTAAAATTATGGCAAAACAGGATATAAGACGGAAAGGGCGGCTTTATTGCTCAATAGCTATTTCTTCCAAGCAACCCAGAGTGTGTGTGTGTGTGTTGATTGTGATTACTTATATTTTTCAGCAAAATGATACAGGATTAATTGGTTAAAAAGGATTGTGGCCGAGATAATAATATTGGAAGACGAAAGTTACATAGATTCTAATATAAAAAAGAAAAACAAAACACTACTAAATGCGGATAGTGTTGATCGACAGCCAGACATTCCCCTTGGGTCAAGCAAAAATCACAATTCTATACAAATATAGACTCATTCGATTAGATGACTAAATCTATTTTCAATCTATTTAATAAGACTAAAAATAATAACAATAAAATATGTAATATATATCAGAACGACCGGGAAAGCAGCGCATAAATACAAAGAATACAAACAGTTCAATGAAAAATATCCCTAAACACGAATATTTAACCATAAAAATAGCTGCGCACTAAATCATAGCGAAATTTGTGTTCGAATTACAAATTCAAATTGAACCGGTTATGCGCCCGTGAAAGTGCATCCGACCAAACATAAAATTTATTAGCAGAAAATGCTAATGCCCTTGGGTACATTTTAAATGACACTTATTCATTCGGAGGGAAGTTAAAACTAGCGAAAGGAGAGGATTCTTTTTTTTTTCTTTGTGGTAAGTTTTAATTGCTGAAATGAAATCTTTTAACATTACAGTGCTAATATTTTTGATTTGTAAATGGTTGATTTTAATAATTCAGTAAATTTTTGTTGAACTTTTTCCTGAGACGAAAACAATTTTTTTTAAACCAAAACTTTACAATACTTTTTAGACGATAAACAAAGCAATGTTTCACGTTTATTGTTATAATAGAATAAAATTTAGTAACATATTATCCACACCTTTTTCGGTCTCGTAGCACTATAGCAGCGCTGCGTAGATGGCTCGTAGCGTAACATCATAAAACCGTAGCTGTTCTACAGAATGTCGCATTAAAGTATATTTTAGCTCGAAAATATAAAAAAGTTCCAAGAGCACTTTCGTGAATATATTCTTAAATATAGAGTCGCGCTTTTTTGTTAAATTATGACTGTATTAAAAACATATAACGGTAAATATAATGTAAAAGCAGAAAGAGAAAAACACAGTGGATCGTATACACCCATTATTCCGGTCTCGACTAGTCTTAGTTATCTTTTTGATTCTCATCTGAGTTTCGTTTCATGCATATTTTATTTTCGTTAAATATAGGCCGTGATGGACTTTGGGTTCGCGCGGCGTCGAGATAAAAATTTAATTTGCACTTGTGTAAGGACTGTTTTGCTGCTTCTATTTATCACTACATAGTGTAAAGAAAGTCGTTTTCTCTGTCCATATGTCCCTATGTAAATGCTGAAATCTTTAAATCTACACAATGGATTATGTTCGTTTTTTTTTAATAGAAAGAGTGATTCGGGAGGAAGGTTTATGTATAAATAAACTACTCTGAATTTAAAGCGTGTGAAGCCACGGGAAAAAGCTAGTAAAAAATAAACTATATTTGCCTTCATTTAGATGTTTTCATTGCAGTAGTCGAGTCGACTCAAACGGACACTATAGCAAATATAATATGTATTATTACATTTCTGTCATTCGAGTCCGCGTCTCCTTGCTAACATACCAATTGAAACTGTAACATATCGGCAATAGAGTCGATAATGCGTTCCCAATTCGTACCTGCCAGAAAGAAAACAAAGCCATTAAAATGGCACAACAATAGAATTTATCAATATCAATAGAGGTACGCAAACATTTGCGATTGCACAGGTAACTGTTGTTGGCGATTTCACCGAACTTTCGCTTCCAAACAAACCTTTAAATCAAAAAATTACATCAATGTCATTTATATCAAGGGTAGCCCATTTTAATTTTTTCCTTGCGTTGGTGCTTTATTTTTATTTTAATATCAGACCAGGATGGCTTTTAAGCGACACGATTCATTCTATTACATTTACCAACATATATGAAATTGAAAGTTTTGATATTCTGCTGACGGGACAGAAAAAAACTAAAACTTTAGTGTTTTACCTACAAATTCGCCTCATAAATATTTTTACCTCTAATACGAAACATATTTCAAAAATATTATAACCTATATTACATCATGCACGATGCGGTCCTAATCGTCAATTTATTTAATTTTATTACTTCTTAATCAATACCTTTTTAATAAGTGTAAAATAGATCATCTGATATAATAACATCAATGTTACCAACCATATAAAACAAATACCACTACGCAATTAATTAAACGCTATACGTAAACCCATATTTTTATTTATCCCCGACGAATAAATTAACAAAACAAATCGCGAAACGTAATTTATCAAGGATTAGTATCGCACCCAAATAATTTAGACGCGATTCAGATGAAAAATTCTCCAGTTACAAAGGTAGCTAAACATAAATAAACAATACTATATATTGAACACTCGTAAGCGCCTCTAACTAGCTCCAGACAAAGTTACCTTAGTCTTAGACAATTTGATAAGTGGGCGTAAGTTATGAAACTGCGGTGCGAGACTGTAAAGCAACTTCAATTGTGTCGCGATACTTGGCTGCGGGAACTTTAAGGCTTCTATCTAATACAGTGGCCGGGTAGTCTTTGTTGCGTGACGTTTGCGTTGGCATTTCAAAAGATTTGAGATTAATTTTACAACTCGATAATGGCGCCAATAAATTCCCACCAAATTTGGATAGGACAAAATTTTGCTACGGTTACGTGTCTGATATATAATATATATGTCATATATGGAAACGGTGAAGTGATAAAAAATCGTTTTTTTATAATATGGTTGTCACAAAACACAATTGGGTAAAAAACAAACATTTACGCCGCTATATAGTGCAGGCTGCCAACTAATTATCATCTTTATTATCTAATTAAACTTAATTTCAGGATTACTGCTACAAATTCGGATTGGTTCAGTTTAGAACAACATTTGTATTGCATAGCGACACTGACTAGTAGCTGTTCGTAGTTTGATTTCGCTTCGGCCTGTTTGTTGCGCTTTAATTTGGTTCACATTAGCATATTATTCAGTGATTCACCCGTTCAATTAACGAGTGTGCATTAGACTACGTTTACGTGCCCTTTATATCATCGTATAGACCCATCTTTATAATATACATACATAGTATATTGCACAACAATATTCGAAGCCCACGCGCTCACAACGCGAGACAACGAACCGTCAAAATTTACGTCCAACCGTAAAATATTTCACACGAGAGAATCGAGTAAAACGGATTGCTCGAAATACGTAGTGACACCTTGGAACACCGGCAATTAAACAAATCCGCAACGGTTACACTGGTGCGTAATTAAACCGCCGAATTCGCGGGGCGTCGGCGCGCTAATATAATAAAGCCAGCATAAACCGCTCTAAACCGGTTTAATATCAAGAGGGCTGAGGAGAGCGCTACTTTTCGCGGGCGGGCGCCCGGGCGCGTAGCGGTGCAGTCACACTGCGATGATCCCAGCTCCTTGTTTGAAGACAGCGCAAGATAATATTACTTGATATATATACTTATTACACAGATTGATATACTTATTAACATGTTTATTAGCTTTTATTATTATGATTTGTAATATAAATGTATTTTAATTGTACACTTTGATGTTGTATATTTACATTTATACATTTATATATTTATCCATTTGTATAATATTGTCAATTACGTAACACGCTCAACTCTATTATTTCAACTTTCCAATAAAGAAGCAATATAATACATATTGCTATTTACTTTAATCTAGCATCTCTTATAATTTAATCTAAAATATGCGAATCAGATTAAAATTTGACAATACTATTCCCATTACCTATGCATTTAATATTCTCAAGCACTAAATCCACGTATGTTAACCCAACACACAAAATGTCACAAAAATATTGCGCATAAATTAAGCGTTTATCACAAAAGTGAAGAATATAAAGCGATGTCGTCTAATGTAGTCGCAGCCTTACAAAAGTCGCGGATTAGCCGCGCCGTATACCCCCGGCTTAATAGTTTCTCTGTTTGCTCATAGCTTTGATACTTCGAGACGAGACAGCGAAAGAGTCCTTGTTAAAATAAACATCTGAAAATTTTTAATTAAATCAACGCGGTGAAAAACGAAAATACACTCGCAAAAAGTTTTGCCTGCCGGAGATGAGCTCGATACAGTCGGGCGAAATACGAAATGCAAGATGTTTCGAATGTTTGTAATGTCCGTGGATAATTTCGCTTTTCGACTATTGTCTAGGGTTCCCTGTGGCGAATTGTCAAATAGAAAATTCTCGTACAAAACAATATGTGAATAAGCATACCGGGAGCCACACGAAGATGAGGTTAAAACTTTGCGAGCTGCTCTAAAATAAAAATAAAAACTGAATATTTACACTACGGGTCAATCAATCGATACTTTTTAAAATACAATGTAATATGTCATTCACATTATTTAGACCTAGACCTAGACGTTCAAAAATACAATATCTATCTAGAATTTCAATCACATTGCCTTGCAAAACAATGTATAATTGTTGCTAACCATCCAATGCATCCATGGCAATATACATAGTTATCAGTTATTCCTAAATAGTCTTGGTTCACGAGCAGGATACATATTGTAGTTGAGTACAGCTATCATACTTCTTTGATTTTTGTTTATATAATATACATATTGATAATTAGAAATACTGCAATAATAAAGGGTCAATCAGGGTATTTGGGAACAGGTATAAAAGGAAGAATATACTTAAATTTCTCTTCTGTATTGGCAAAACGTTTAAAAATAACTGTAATGTAATAAATTTAATAAAAAATACTGTCATTAGAAAATGTCTGGTTTTTAACATATTTAAAAGTTTATTGAGAATTGTTTCCAATTACCCCCGTTTACAATTAAACTGATGGACTCTATTTGCTTCTACTACCCTTTTATTTTTATTTTTACCTACCGTTTAAGTATAAACCTACAAATTTGATAAATATGAACGTAGGTATTTTCTAACATTCCTATGACGTGATTCCTGAATCGTGAACGATGTGCAAACATACTTTATGCTCTTCAAAAATAATATGAAGGGATAATTAAAACGAAACATAAATAAGGAAGATTTTATTTAAATGAAAGTTATGCTGCGTCAAAATTAAGATGATCTGGCGTATACTATTTTATTTCTCGTAAAAATAAAGCGATAGCCTTAAATGTGTTACTATTTAACACTCATACACGTCTGAATGCAATTGAAACGGACTTTTTTAATTGCCACTGCGTTAATGCTTTAAATAATCACGTACGCCGTATAAATTCATACAGTTTTATTCTCAGAACAAATTGTAAAGGGTAAATGTATTTTATGAAGGACTTAATGTCGGAAGGGATACTCAAATCCGTTTGGATTTGTAAAAATGTTAGAGGTCTTAATGCTAGCCTTTGTAAAATAGAATCATTGACCTCAGGAAGGGTAAGTTGCTTACGGTTTTATTATTCTCTATTTATTTTTCCTATTTTTCCGAGTATACAATCAAATAGAATTCGACTTCATGTACTCGTACATGTTTTATGTATATTTTCTTACTTTTTTATTTGTTTTTTTTTTGTTGCTTATTTTATGTAATAATTGTTTGCGCAATGCAATGTTCCTTTATGTATTCCATTCCATATAATTTATTTATAGTCTTAAGTTCAGATTACTTAATATCTACGCATATACATAAGTAACGGATTATACTAAATTAAACTATATTCTTTGATACGTATCATTGTATTATGTCCAAGGGAAAGCGGCTGCCTAGCCTGCAATAT
>NC_052120.1:8486128-8508002 GCF_012273895.1 Zerene cesonia | reverse complement strand
AAGATAAAAGATTTCATTTTGACCCATGCAATGATTTCAATTGCTTCTTTCAACAAATGTTCAATGCGTAAAAGTTTTGAACTAAAAACAATTATTAATTATTGCTCTATAAAACCCATGGGAATAATAAACACATCAACGTCAAGCAACAACACGTTCGCAGAGTGTTTTAGAAAATTACAGGCATATTTCACACACACATTTTCCCGCGCAATTTATATCTTTTACATTTTGATAGCATTTGGCGTTACTCCAAATATCGAATGAGTGGATATCGGCTATGTTCCGTTTGTACGAGCTGCTATTGTTGTCCCTTAGCTTTTCTATAGAGACGACAGAGACAAATAGCGTTGCTCATTATTGCACCTATCATTATAAATGAATATTGGCGGGGTATCGTAACAGCGGCGTTTGTACTATTGCCAAACAAGGCTTTCTGTTTGTGATTCAACTTTCGAGTGTATGTTTAGATTATGGTCAGTAATAGTTATATAACTGCACTTAATAATAGTTATCCTTACTAATATTACAAATACAAAAGTGTGTTTGTTTGTTTGTCTTTATTTCACGTTTGAATGGAGCGATACAATTATATGATTCATCCTTCCACGGGCGAAAAGCTATCTAGAATGGAAAAAAAATGACAAATGTGATCTCATGATCATATTATAATTAGTAAATTGAAAAACTGTGTGTGTATGGTGGGCGGGGCGGGGGGGGGGGGGGGGGGGGGGGGGGGGGGGGGGGGGGATGATATCCACATATCACACTTTGAAAGAAATAAATCCGTCACCCATATAACTCAAATTATCTTCACACCACTAATCACTTCTTTCAACAATATCAACATGTTTTATGTTGTTTTTTCGTTTTTCTTCATCCGTGCATTTGGATATATATATTGGATATAAATGCAGTTTCTATCTAACTTTCTTTCAGTCACTGCTAACATTGTTAACATCTCTTTTCGCCGACAAGGAATGCGGATTAACTGGAAGCTTTTTACAGTGCCTGTACCTAATGCATATTCATGGACCCCTCCTGGCGGATAGGTAGCCGGCATCCGACCACTTCATATTGCTTTTTATTCGATTAATACCCGATATTGATGCTGAATAGATTCCATTTTAACGGCAGCACTCAGGCTACGGTTTATAAGGTTTTGTTGGCTATGAATATTCTAAGTATCTCGAACTAACAACTCCGATAAGTATTGCACCTTATTACTCGGCTGCCGTTCCGTCTTTTGAGTCTTAATTTGTTTAATGGTCTTCATAAATGGTAATTTACAAGAGCCCCAACGGTCTTTCTGCTTTGGCTGAATTCGAAAATGAATTCAGCGTAGTTTGTACTATGTGTAATTCACTATCAATGATATTCAGTGATCGTTATAATGAAACGGTTCTTTCATTAGATTTTTTCATGATATAATGCTCTCAATAAAAAACACAGATGTTATTTACAAATAATGATACAAGAAGTTATTAAATCAGATACCTATGTAGCAAAGCGAATATTTCTACAACAAGTGCACTGTAATGTTTAATAGCTTATTGTAGCAACTTAACCCTGAGTAATTTTACCCTCATTTAAATACTCCCTTACCCCCATGGTATATCGTTATGAGTACGAGAAGACGTGCAACTTATCCATGATTTCTTGTTGACATTTTACGTTCATGATAATGTTGGTGTGTTTAAAGCATACTTAATGAAGGAGCTAGCTGGTGTCTGTTATATGATTACACTTATACTCTTAAAATATATTACGCTTGTACTAGCATGTTTTAATTCAATAAAGTTCGCGGTATCATATTAGCATTGACATCGATACATACAATCAAACAAAATTTTAATCTTTTAGAGTAGTATAAGAATAAAAAATGCTTTATATAATGCCCAGACCTATAAGTGTTACAGTATACATATATAGTAGTGATAAAAATAAAGTCCATTCTAATTGCAACAAATCAATAAATTCCAACCTAACAGCGACAGACCCAAGACCCGAACACAAACTACGTCTCTCGTACAATACGTAACCCCACCTCGTTCAGGCTCTAGCGTGCACTAATGAAACCGCCCCATTAAGAGCCGCAATATTTTCCAAGGTAAGTTCCCTATAAATTGTTAGGGCCTCGCCAGGGTCGAGTCCCGACTTAGTTCGGAATGAATTTATCGTATGATAGGTTATCTCGCGAGTATTGTTTGCCAGTGGCGTTCGGGAGGTCAAGATTCAAACTTTCTTAGTTTATGATATATTGGGGGACTTCTGTTGCTGTTGAGCCAGTGGATATTGTTATTTACGTTACAAAGTTGGGTCGCGTTATGCGCCGTGTATTTGTATGTTGATAAGGGGCGCTTCGTGGACGGGTACAGATTTATTCTAAGCTACACTTATGGAGATTGTATTTCTTCGTGTTTGATTTAAGGCTAATGTTTGAGATGAATTTAAAACTGTTTGTATTATGTATCAAGTTTCATATTTTTATTTAAATTTTTTCAAGATTTATCTTATACTTTTAAACGAGCAATTCTTGTATATATATATATATATATATATATATATATATATATATATATATATATATATATATATATATATATATATATAATTGGAATCTCGGAATCGGCTCCAACGATTTTCATGAAATTTAGTATATAGAGGGTTTCGGGGGCGATAAATCGATCTAGCTAGGATATTTTTTGGAGAAAATGTCATATTCGTGTTTTATTCGTGTTTTTTTTTTCCTGACATCTATTGGTGAATAATAATACTATTTTGCTTCGTAGATAGCTGGACAACTGAAATAATGTCATATTCGTGTTTTATTCGTGGCACTTTTTATACCGATATTCCTACGGGATACGGTTACGCAGCACGCTTACGCGGTTTCAACCGCGGGTCACAGCTAGTGAGTTCTAATATTTTCAATGTACATAAATATCTCTTAACAATAAGGAATTTTTAAAATTTTTTGCAAATTAAACAGAATACAATGAAAGAAAGAACAATTACGTATATGAGTCGAGTACTTAACTTAAACGTGTATAACGCAAAAACGTTTTTATTAAAATACATACACTCACATTCACGCACTCTCTCTCTCTCTCTCACACACACACACACACGCACACGCACACACATACGCAAAAAGCGATAGCACACACATCAGATTTATAAACGGTCCGCGCATTATCTACAAATTATTGTTCGTTACAATATCAATTACACCACAATAGGTGGTTGAGGCAGCCGCGCGCAAAACTTTTAATTGGAACAAAATCCTCGCAACGAAGGCGTTTTAATTAGTAAAATTTCCTATGAACAAGCGGAGAACGCAGTATAATTTCTATGCAAATTGCGCATTTTAACTTCGCAGTAACGCGGTCTCAACGGTTACTTTGGGAGACAGATCGAATAAGAAGACAGAGCGTATAAGAAGCTGAAAAACATTCAATGCTGAATCGTTTTTTGCACTCACTATATGTGTGAATCTAGCTTTTGCCCGCGGCTTCGCATGCGTTAAATTCGGGGTGAAACCCCTTCCCCCCTCCTTTTTCTTTCTATGTTAATATACCTACAAATTTTCATTATGAATTTATCTATCTATTACAAAAAATCCATCCAAATCTGTTGCGTAATTTCAAAGATCTCAGCTAAACACAGTCACAAAAACGGCGGAAAACGACTTTGTTTTATACAATGTAGTGAAGTAAACAGATATACCTATATAGCACGCTTAATATGCGTTACTGTGCATTAGAATATATAAAACAAAAATGTTCATATCCAGATCACACCGGTAATAAGGCTACGATTTAAATTCGAATTTAGCTAGGCTCTAATATTATTTTTAATTGTGAGCTATTTCTGATACTCGTATTAAACAAATCGGTTTATATATTGCGGGAGTCGAGCACGCTTCGGCACGAATTGGACCAGCTCGCACCGGCAAAGTACTACACCTACTAATAAACTAAGATTTCTCAATTCTAACTCGAATCAGGTTCTGTCCAAAAAGCCGCGATAAAGACCGCCGACCCCCGCTCACGGATCACGAGTCAAAACTCGCTAAACATTCGGCGCACTGCTTGTTTGTACCGCGGCGGTTGTTTGCGCCCGTGTTTATAAGCACATGTTGCTTGCTCGTGCAAACAGAACGATCTCTTGATTACTTAACCGGCTTTATTAACGCACGCGAGCTTTGTATATCGACGGATACGAACGTTAAACTATCTATTTTACTCTTTTTTGTGTTTGATTTTACGCGAGTATTATATGTTCTAGAAATTAAAGACTGTTTTAACGGATTTTAAACGCGATTTATTCATTATATTATTTAACCTGACGTTTCGAACACTTCACGGCGAGTGTAGCTTAAATCTCTCGTTTAAAATCCGTTAGGAAGACTTAAATTTCTAAAAACTCTAATGTATATAACGAGCAACCGCTTAGCAACTACTGCTTTACACGGACTGAGAAACATACAGAGTGAAATTCATTGCTTACTGATATTTGCATGTATACAAACAAAAAATGTGGGAAACCCTTCCAATTCAGTTCAATTTGGACTGCGGCGTGTGGAACAAACGGTCGGTACACCCCGGGAACGCATTGCATAACAACAGAAAAAGAATAAATCAAATATGATGAACTCAACACTTATACTACGTCCTTTATCTTATACCTTTAAACGAGCAATTCTTGTATATATATATATATATATATATATATATATATATACATAATTGGAATCTCGGAATCGGCTCCAACGATTTTCATGAAATTTAGTATATAGAGGGTTTCGGGGGCGATAAATCGATCTAGCTAGGAATTTTTTTTAGAAAATGTCATATTTTCGTGTTTTTTTTTTCCAGACATCTATTGGTGAATAATAATACTATTTTGCTTCGTAGATAGCTGGACAACTGAAATAACACAGGCACTTTTTATACCGATATTCCTACGGGATACGGACTTACGCGGTTTCAACCGCGGGTCACAGCTAGTGTATTAAAAATGTATATCATAGTGTGTGGTAATGTAGTGAAAAACATAATTGAAATCTCAATTAATATCTGCGCTAGACGTCTATTCATATCATACCAAAAACAAACACAATGATGATATCAAAACCTAATTAATATTATAATATGGCATAGACGTTGATATCACTTAGATATGAAACTACAGTCATTATCCAACCGAATATTATCCTTAGAAACGACGTCGCGTACACAAATTAAACTTCAATCCAATCAAGCGAAATATCACATTACAACAATTGAATATAACTACGTTATTGTTCATATCGCACCAAATCGTATTACTCTAGCCGGGTTTACTTTATAAATGAATTTCACCTCTTAACTCCCATCCACTTTCTCGGCGCAATCTCGAACGTATGTGTTTTGTGAATCAATTACTAGCGTGCGTCAATACGTCGAACTAACACTGTTTATGCTTTGCTTAATATATTATTAGCTGTGTGATGTAATATTTGCATACCGTCTGCATAGCCGTGTCAATTGTAATCTGAGATATTGGATGAAGTATTTTCTTAATATCATATATAAAGGCAAAGCTTATAGGCTGATCTTACAACGCACAGCCTGGAGATGCCGACTTTAAACGGAAAGGGATAAAGAAATGACTGACGAGTTAAAAAAAAACGAACAGGGACCCTCTGAGGAAGAGAATAAAGGTCGCTGGGATTTTAAAAAATTCTGCACCCAAGGGGAGAAAATAGAGCATGAAAGTTTGTACAATAAAAATATGTCTCAACCGATCAGGCAACAGTTAGTCAAGTGTATTGACGCAACAAGGCTATCGAATATACATAAAAGTGTAGCTGCGTGATATAGTTAGTTGTTACTTTATATTCAGACGAGAGTTTAGAAAGAACACCAAAAAAATAAAAAAAGTTTTCATTACAAAAGGTTTTATATTCTTTTATTTGCAGGATATATACAACAGTATTTATTTTTGGTAACTCGAACAATATCATTCACTTAGTTATACGATTCAATCAAAAAGAATCAAACAATCAAGTGACAAATAATATTTTCACAGATCTGTCACAATCCGAGACACTGTTCCGCCTCGACAAATACGTACAGTGTATGGAATAATCAAACAATTGTATGAATCAAACCAATATCAAATGTCAAATACAGTTCAGCGGTGCTAGAGCCGACGCTGATTATTAATCAAATAATGGTTTCCGAACGTCGTACAAACATTTCCAGCTATCTTGAGTCGGCATATGATATATTACCGTACTGTTATCTAACTGAATTTCACCCAGTCAAATAGTTCCATTGAGATCTTAAAGAGAGATAAAAAAACACATTTTCGCATTTATTATAGTAGTTATAGTAAGGATAATGCTATCCGCTGTTACTCGCCAGTACCAATGGTCAGCGTGACACTAAAAACAGCCATACATTTCAATTGCATTAAACGCAACCGAATGACCGCCACAATAACTTGTACGTACGCCTCTCATACCGTCCGGTACACGCGAGTTACCGACTAGGTCTACGTAAGTTTTTAATTTATGCTATTGAAATATTGTCAATATATACACGCGACGCAAACGAAAGCGGCGGATTAATATTTATTTAATTTGCGGCCGCAGCGCAGTGACGAGTTTTTAAAGGTACGTTTTTGTTTTGTATCCAATATTTTTTCACGCTCTTTAAACAACGTGTATAGAATCGTATATATTTTTTTCATGAAAAGCGCTGGTGCGGTGCTTTTGCAGATTGCACGAGCTGCCGAGGTCGAACCGAATTTGCTATATGTATATTTGTGTGAACTATTCACATTATAACTTTCTATCCTACTTAATATTACAAATGCGAAAGCTTGTAAGGATGTGTGTATGTTTATTACTCTTTCACGCAAAACTACTGAACTGATTGCAATGATATTTGGTAAGTAGATAGCTGGACAACTGGAATAACACAAAGGCAACTTTTTATTCCGTTATCCCTACGGGATAGAGACTTACGCGGGTGAAACTGCGGCGCGCACTTAGTAATTCATAAACGATGGACGGAAAAAAATTCGTACAGTAATCGTATCAAACATTATTTGTTAGTACTAAACAATCAAACAAGCAATTAATTTATGTATATATATCATCAGGCTAAATTTGTTCCCATTGCAAGGGCTCGAGTCTTCCTTACATAGAAGTGTAGCTGCGTCCAGGCCCTAATCAACAACGTGTGAGTTGGATATCACATGACATTGAACTTTTGTTCCCAGGACGTGTCGGGTTCCTCACGACGTTTTACTTACCTGCCTACAAGGGAGCACGGAACACGGGAGGATATTATCATAGAACATACAAGCTGTTCGCACCAGCTGTACCCGAGTACATGTTTTGTTTTTAATAAAATCCAAGCGGAGATAAATCCAATGAACTTCAAATAATTCCAATCTATTCAGCCGTTCTGAAGTTATTTGTGGTGTAAGCAACACGAGTATCTTTCATAAAAAATGGAAAGGTAGACTAGTAGTATAGATTATCAATTATGATTAATAAGTAGCAAAGTGTTAAATCATTTAATTACATGAAATACATATCGAAAATAGAGATCGCACAATAATTTTCTCCATTCATCGTACTATCAGCGGAATGTTGAAATGGCGACAAACCGTACCTAAGAAATCCATTCAGCGTAATCTCCAACTGTACTGTGTAGTGCATCCAGCTTCAAATAAACTTCGATGCAATCTTTTCTGACTAAGTACAAATGCTAAGATTCGGTACGTGTCGCAACGCGTGAGATGAGCGGCGATATATGTAATATTTGTTCTCACACACCGAAACGTTTTTAAACAATTAATAAATGAGAGTTTGCATGCAACAATTGTAAAACGTGGTGTGTATATATTTTTTTTCTAATGCACCCAGAGGCTTATACTTACGCAGAGGCTATAAAATTATATGCTGTTAATTGTCGTATGAAAACAGTTTTAATTGATAGTCAAGTATACTGTCTCGAGATTTTATAAGATTGTGAAAAGACAAATATTAGTATAGGTTAAGACAAACACAATGATAAAAAAATAAACACCAAAAGATGAATGTTTGTCTCTCTATATCATTGCAATTTAAATCCATTATTGGACAATCAGAAGCCGTGCATCTCTAGAAAAGTTGAGCGTCAATTCGTTTCGCTCTCACCTCGACCAGTACAACAAGAGCCTTACCCAGAGAGGCGACCGCAATCGAGTTAGCCGTATAATAGTGCAACGGCGTCGTTGCGGCCCATAGAAGCGCCATTCGACTTTTTGAAAACACCTAACGAGGTACTTTGGACCGCGTTCGAGTACACAAGACGGGCATTAGCGACGCTCGACCGGCGGCAAAGTGTGAGATTGTATATTTGATTATTGTATTCACGATCTGTCCGGTTTTAACGATTCATCGGCAAGTTGAGAAAATTATGTAAAGAAAATATTTTATTCCAGAAACAAATCATCTCCTTGGGACACATATGCGGTGGAATTAAAATTAAATGAAAAAGTATCACTCTATATAATTTAAACAACAAGGGATAAAAGATTGCTAATCGAGTATAGAGATCTGTGTGCATTACGTATTCACACATCAGTTGTAAATTGTAATTAATTATAAAATGACTTGTTCGAGTTGAAATCCGTTATATGTTTGTTTGAATCTAACAGTTTTATGGGCTACAGTTATCACTTATCAATGACCACAAAAACTCTCAGTCGTGCCTTTTCCATTCATAAAACCGTTATCCCGAACACACACAATGTACAAAGTATATTGCCGAGTATTATCGTACACTTTAACCGGCTACCCTCAAACACATCAAACCGGCCAGCATTGTACTGCACTCCACGGAAAGCGCTCGCAGTCACCCACAGGCGTAGCAATCGCATAAATCGCAAAGCGGCAACAACGCACTACCACAATAGTTGCTTGCCCCCGGTCTTTACTATTTCACGAGCCGTCGCAATTAAACCTAAACTGTCCGACGCAGCGTCACACGAAACAACTCGTCACGCCTCTTATTCCGTATGTATGAGACAGTGCCTGCGGGAGGCGTATTTAAAAGCTAGACTTCTGAGTGTTCGCACAGCCACTGAATACCGAATGCTAGCCCCGCTCCGCCTCAAACTACAGAGTGCTTTGAGGTCGCTTAAACGGTCACGTCTTTGGTAGCACGAAATTGTTTCAGAACGACATTTTAAAATACGTCGTCGCGCCTGTCCGCTGAAATTAATGTCCGATGAAACGTATCATCTAAGTACATGATGTATTACATAAATTGATTCGGATAAAATTATCATCAATTTATTAAGTTACAGGGAGAACATTAAACAAATATTTGATTAGGCGATCTCAATTAATCAAGCGTAAAGTTATTGTTTGTATCGAATATTCTAGATTCAGATTATAACATTATTGAGGAATAACAAAATACCGACTTTATTCAATGTTAAACTACACTGGATTATCACTAAATTATTGAACAAATTTAATTTTTTAATCCATTACACAATGTATATTATAACGGATTTGTTGAAAAAAATCACAATCAATACCTGATTTTTTATAATCAATTAATTTTTTTTTACAATACAATAGTCGAGTAACTAACATAACTTATATCCTTTTGCTTTATTGGATTTTCTCGCTTGAAAATGTCGACCCAACGGCTAGTAGTTAATAAAATCAACCCCAATACTGAAAACATTTTGATAATTTGGAATAAATTATAAAAGCATGGCAACCACTCGAAATGCAATGTAAGCAGTATCTAAAATAATTTAAGCAAATATTTTTAAAACATACAAAACCTACGAAGTTTTTAATCAAGCCCAATTTTTCGAATCATTTGCCTATTTCATTCAATCTAACATAAAATGTACTCATATTTTTGAATTCGAATGTTGTTCAAAATTAAATATTTTCCTTGTGCTCGATTTTACGCAACTATTATACATTTCGATATTACTCCCCGTGAGTTTATTTTTTTTTTACTTGCTGTAAGCTGTGTTCGAAACGCCTAAGTAAACATTAAAATGAACTAGACGCTCGTCCCGGCTTCCCCCGGAAAAAAAATTACTGTTTTATCCCAAGGGAGCATTTAATGCGAACAAAAAGTATCCTATCACCCAAGTCATACCATGTCTGTATAGCAAATTTCATAAAAATCCGTTCAGTAGTTTCAGCGTGATTGACGGACAAACAGGCAAGCAAATAAACTTTAACATCCTATTATCCTATTATCCTATTACACATCGAAAAGACTCAGAAGGTTTTGAAATAATCAAGTTTTCATCTATGTCCCAAGTTTAAAGCTGCTATGGGAAGCCGTGTCATGTGAATTTACTTTAAAAGTTCCTAGTAAGGAAATTACTTTTATTACAGAAGTATGAATTAAGAAACGAATGAAAAACTATGAATTTTATAAAGTACTAGCTGCGCCCCGCGGTTTCACCCGCGTGAGTCCGTGCCCCGTAGGAATATCGGGATAAAAAGCCTTAAACCGTTGCCTATATGTTATTCCAGTTATTCAGCTGTCTACGTACCAAATTTCATCGCAATCGGTTCAGCAGTTTTTGCTTAAAAGAGCAACAAACACACACATCCTTAGAAACTTTCTCATTTATAATATTAGTAGTATATTAATATGATACCAGTAATGAATGATGATGAATGAATCATTGAATGATGATCAATGCATTTAGCATTAATTGGATTCTGTTTCTTCTTAAGATATACGAGAACAGCTCGCTCACTCACTACTAATGGCTTATTTATGGAATCAATAAAACGGCCAAAGTAGAACTCGACTAATACTCTCTCTCTCAACGTCCCTTCATCAAGCTTTTACCATAGAACCGATCGGAAATAGTTAAGGAACCAAGGAAAAACGTGTGATGGAAGACAAGCTGACAATATCCCAATGTTTTACATTGACTACGCGGGCTAAGCCGCTGGTGGCGAGGTAATAATATAGTCTTTGTAGACTTGTATAATTTTCACAGACTAAAATTTATGACACTTAAGTATGTGAGATATAAACTAATGCAAAAGTAAGAAAGCATTTAAATTTTAAAGGAAAGAAAGTGTTATAGCTATATACAACAAAATAATTACAATACCGATTAAGTTTGTATGCCAGTGTGCAAACATAATTAATTATAACTTGAACACATTGTGGATAAGAAGCGATAAAATTAAAAACTAACATTTTATGATCAAGCCAACTAAACCATATCATAATTAACAGTCAACAAAGGGAAAAAAAAAACACGCCATACTATAACTTATTAATTTCACACCTGCGTCTCATATTTTAAGTCCGGCCGCATTTTTCCGACGATAGTCTCCCCGAGGGCAATTTACTAAATTAGCCCAACAAACAGACCAAATTTAATGCGCGATGGTATGGCTCAAAGGACGTTTTGCTAAATTATTTAATATTCGTCCGGAGATCCTTAACCGACCGCTGAAAAGGTCCTCTCCTTGCGTTCGTCTTTTGTATATAAACAGTTTTATTTTCGAAACGGCAAACCCCGAGGACGCGTCCCGCTTTATTCTATATTATTTATTTCTGTTTATGGTAACGTTATTTAAAAAGGACTGAATCAATTTGGAGCGAGATTCCTTTGCGATCTCAAGAAGTTGCACGTAATATAACTCTTGCTTTGTACATATTTGTCTGCGACTCGCTTTTGTTCGCTCTCCTTGAGATTACTGTAGCGTACATCGTGTTTTTAAAACATTTTTAAGTCACTGCATCCATAAAGGCACATCTTATCTTCGTATAATATTATTTATGATATATGATGATTATTTGGAAAAAATAATACAAAACAAAAAGAGAGATCCTATATTCATTTTCGTAATGTTATGTTTTGAAATCTATAAGTTAGAAAGTTAACAAAAAATCAAGTTCACATACTGTACGTATAACATTTAGATATTTTCTCGTTAAGTCTCTATTGTGCTTTTATAAGCTCAACTATAGCAATCTTCTCTCAAAATATATTACAATAATCATTATCAGATCGGTTCGAACATTTCATCAATCGTAAAGAGAAAATGACACTACGCGTTTTTCAATAAACGTTCCTCCCCACTCCTATAAAAATGATTCATATCTATGTACACCACTATACCTTGGGAAGCGATTAACAATCTTTCCCGTAGTAATTACAAACAGACAGACAGTGCACGGCACAATGTACATTACCCGCCGTGTCTGCGAAAACGAAGAACGCGAAACAACGAAAACAACAACAACAACAACAACAACAATGGTGTTTTTTTTTTTTATACTCTCCCCGTACCCGCGTTTCCTTTGAATGGAAACACCAATTTTCTATGACTTCTTGACGTTTTTCACTGCGCTATTTCGTTATGGTTTCGCGTTGATTTGAGACGGTGACCAAGCGTTTGGCGAAATATTATACTCGCATCAATTTACGTAGTTGTATTTTTTATTGATATATTACATATTGGACAGTTACGTATATTTACGACATATAAGGTTTTACAATGAACATGTTGTTTTCTGGTCTATGAAAAGGACGGAAACAGAGAATGTAATGAATCGTTTCTTATTTCCACAAGAACTTAACATGCATTAAAATATCAGATTAGAAGGCGTACTTTTTAATGAATTTAGCGAACACGTAAGCTACAATATGTATTTGATAATTTTGCAAATATAAAATCTGGGTAGTAAAGATTTACGTCACAGCAAACAAACATCGAAAAAGCCGAACTGAATCCATACACCTACCCTATACAGTTAGATAACACCACACAGACGTCATTATCCAAAACGTGTGTCACGCTAAAAAAAAAGCACTCACAGCATCAAACGCAGCACGCATCTACGAAGCTATACAGCACAAAGACACACGTCAACAAACGTCATTATGCCCAACACACAAACACACACACGAATATCCGCCGCGTCACACCGCCCGCTTGGTCGCACCGCGGCGCCACTCCGCTAAGGGCCTGGCATTCAGACGAGGGCCCTCGCAACGCAGTCGCCATTCATTGTGACGATTGCGCTCTCATTATACACACAAGGACATTTCAGACGTGCTCGGCGATGCGAGTGCAAACAGACAAACAAAAAAAAAAACAAATGCCATCCCGCTGAGTGCTGTTGATGTGTGGCTTTCAAGGAACTAGATCACCGCTACGGTAGCTAGCTAGGTAGTGCTAATTAAAATCAAATGTTTGCACTACTACATTTGAAAGAACATTTTTCATAAATGCAAAGCACGCTTCTATAATTATTGTGGGATTAAAAAGAGTATGAAGAATCTACGGTTACCCATTTCTGTGAATTTCAATATTGATTTCGTAATGTTATTGGATTGAAACGGTCTAAATTGTTTGCACAAAATAAAGTTGAAATAATATAATTTATATCAAAATAGAAATACAAACACGCGGCTACGACAATGTTTACAAAACATTGCCAATATTTTGATGTAGAGACCTACTTGCTATTGAATACAATTATTTATGCAATGCAGCAATATGAACTAAACTGATTGTAATATTTATTTATTTCATACGCACATACTTAAAGAATCTTTCTTACGAAATATTTATGCACTGTTTTTTTCTTATTAACGCTCGTATTGATCAACAAATGATTAAACTACATAAATTTCAAAGAAATAATCATGTTCAAGCAGAACTAACCCAGAAAAGGAACCTCTTGCTTCATTATCTATGACATAGAGCCAAAAAATATTTATTTGACCACAACAAAAAACATCATATAGATTAAAAACATTACAATGATACGTGGAACCGACATTCGCTTCAGACAAGGAATACTTTTCAAGATGAAAAATTCACTTTAATTACTCGGCCACAATATTCTTTCTACGTTCGCGCACCGCACGAGCAAAAAGAATCACACCGCACGCTCACGTATTTTGATGGCGATTAAAAAGGGAACAAAAAGGGAGAGAGAGAGCCCTCCACATTTCCATCGCAGCTCGAGTCTGATTAATGACGCGCTCATTCTGTTCTGATCCAATTACAGTTTGTGTTTGCATTTGTTCCGATTATTGATTCGGGCTTAACCCGATTTGTACGAAACTAATGACGTATGCTTTGTCATATTACACTGGATGGATAAATTTTGGAATCATTCATATTATGCATCCGTGTGTGCCACCTATTTGCTGAGGGAGAGTCGGGCAATAGAGTTAACAATCAAATTAAGTTTGCGCATCGCTTCACATGTTATATATTCGGTTACATTTTGAGTTTTTCATCAAATGTACCTTATTAAAAAATTTGTATTCCACATCTTTTACCATTGCAATTAAAAGATTAAGAATTAAGATAAAATCTTGTAATCAGCATTTATGGAGTAGCGATGGGATAGTGATGTGGACCTCAGAAGTCAATCGAAAAGTCGGTGGTTTGAGTCCGGAGACATAGGGATATATCTGTCAATCCGCAATTGGTCAGCGTGGTGGATTATGGCCTGAAACCTCATAGCGAGCTCTTGTCTTTTCATATTCGTTATATGTGCCAATGACGATGATGATGATCAATATATGTTTCATTTCATGTGCTTCTTCCGTTTGTAAGTTTTTTATGTAAGTATAAAATAAAAAACAAACTTATGCAATACTCGTTAACCCAAAAATCGTGTTGTATTCGCAATCAAATGAGCACTAGGGAAGACTCATTTCATACGACTTGATTTCACCTTGTACCGAAATCGAATATTCGCTGACATTCTGCGGCACAAGTCATCCCCCATTTGCACAGACTTCAAAGGGCAAATTCTTGTAAAATCTTTATACACCGTACCTACCGAGTACAATGGACGTAGGTGAAAAGAGGACGTCGGTGCTTGAGGGCCCCTCTAGGGAGGAATGGAGAAAAAAACACGTCCACAAAATGGATGTCATTACCCGTATTTACCTTAGAATCTTTTATAAACATATCATTACAAACACGCAAAGCACAAAGAGTGTTTGTAAATCAGACCGTGTATAAATAATACATTTTTTTTAATGTTACCTACGACCAACCTTTACAATGGTGTGTTTTATTTTTTAATGGGAAACGTAATTACATTGAATATTTTGTCGCGTTATTCTTTAAAATTTCTATTGATAATCATTTTGGTGGTAACGATTCTAACGCAGTTGTTGAGATCGTTAGTTTTGATAAAACTAAATGTTTTGTGGAAAAAAAACATCACAATTCGATACAAAACGTTACGGCGCACAAAGCATAACCTTAAAACCAATACTAATGAAATTACAATAAAACTGAACGAACACAAATTACCTACTTCACGTTAAATCAATACACGTTAAACAGTCCAATAAAAAACAACAACAACAACATACCACACAAATTTTACCAACTTGCTACGGTTTGGCAAAAAACGCGAGTTCGAATACCGCCTCGTGATCAATTCTTTTTCTATTCTTTCAAAATTTGTCATTTATGAAGCATTTCAATGCTATAAAACTAAAAATTAAACATGCCACACAGTCACTCATAGACAAGCTACGCTTCACAGCTCATTATGAAACCGCACAATCAAACACTATCGTACGTTAGGCATAGCACACTGGTTTATAATTCTACAAATAGGACTTAACGTGGCCTTGAATATCGTTGCCTCGAGTGAATTATGGAAAATATAACATTTAAGGGGAAACATAATCTGTGATTATATATCCATATCTCTATATTATATTTAAATTAAACCCTAATGCCCTAAGTCACAGCATCACGCGTGAAGCGTTGGAATGATTTAGTTTTTTTTTTCTTATGAAATCTTATGAAAGAAAACTTGAATAAATTTTCACAAAAAATTAAAATAAGAATGAAAAATTATCGGTTAAATGGCCGTCTTCATGGGTTTGAACTGTCAATGTCTGTCATTGTACTGCCTGATCAACTGCTTTATAAGTAAATAAGGAGTTTTTATTGTTATCTTTTTGGTCAAAAGGGAAGCCGTTGATCGTGACCTTGCCTGATGGTAAGCTCAGATGTGGACAAAGATGGAGTGCGCTTTTCTAAAAGGTAACTGTTCACTCAACGCTCGAAGACTTCCAGATTAAACTCATCGGGGAACACATATTCAGAAAACACGTTTACAGTGCTTCGTAGAAATATTTATAATGCCATAGGTAACAAAGTTAAGATATTGATGACAATGATTACTGTTTCCAGATGTTTGAGAAAAGAAAGAAACAAAGAAACCATAATTTTCCTAGTGTGTATTACAGAATTTTGCTTTTTAATACGTCACTCTAGTTAATATTACTGAGAGACAGAGAAAGATACGCTTAGATCTAAATCTAGTAATTTATTCCGCTCAATATAACAGCATAACACGCGTTCATTTGCTTTCGGCAGTGATATGCAACCGCAAAAACGACCCGATGAGATATAATTATCTCGGCTGCTTTAGGGGCATTAATTATTCATAATGCTAGTGGCCGGGGGGTTTAACGAGCAACAAATGGATGGGGTTCGCGGCAGCCGGGATCCCCGTAGGACCGCAGTCTTCAACTAGATCGCTTCGTGTAAAATGAGCTTGTAGCGTAGACTGGGTTCCCGCACTGAACGGTTAATGTGGAAATTTAACTTGGGACGAAGTTTCAAATTGTCATTATACCGAGATTGCATCGTGAAGATGTCCATTGACAATCATAAAGCTTTATGCGATACGAACTTTGATAGGGATTTCAATGGATAATGACAACTCATATTAAGTACAAATAAACATACAGACATACCTTTTAAAAACGTACCATATTTCAAAAGTTTTGTCTGTGTGTGTACAACGTGTATCCACGATATAGAGCAATCTGCGTTCGTTTGCGATCATACTGTATACAACAATTGAAAAAGACCCTAAAATCGGTAATCCTTAAACAAATAGAGATCTGCTGCGTCCAAAGCCGGCCGCGTCAATCCGCGCCAAAAAACAATGCAGCGGACAAACTGGTGAACATTTACATAGGAGGGCCACCGTCACCTCGGGCGGAGCGCGATTAAAATCCCCAAAATATACGTCAGCGTGTTGACGTTTTGATGAGGCGAAATTGCGCCGCGCGTAAATGCCCCCGGGGAATTCGGGCCCGGGCAAAGATGCCCCGGGAGGCCCGTGCCGCCCGGAAATGAAGCTAATCATCGACTCGTGGCGTCTCCGCTTGTACTCGTTATGTATTGTGACCTAAATATCAAACGTTTTTTCGCACGTAGAACAATAACTAATAATTCGCGAGACATCGTGACGGGCGGCGTTAGGAAGATAGTCTCCAATAAATATTGAGTTGTACTGATGGTTATTTTATTGACACGATTTGTAATTCCGTATGACGTCAATTAAAAATTAACCATTACATAGATAATAAAAACTATACTGCGAAAAGGATAGTATAAACGAATAAGGTCCGTAATTTGTCGTGTAGGATTAAGAAAAAAGTAACAAAGAAAAACATTCACCTAATCATTGTTACATCGGCCATTGCATCTTGAGTAGTTATGCAGCGGGAAAGCAAAGTAATGCCAAAAAAATGTACCACAGATAATAAATATAACTTTACTGCAATCAACAGTGCATATGCTTATACTAGTTATTATAACATCTAATCAAAATTAAAATGTAGCAGCATGGCACAGAAAATAAGCGAATTTTCTTAGCGTATGCTGCATCGGTACAGCAGCCGCAGCGCTGATAGTCAGTAGGCCCCTATTTTAGGAAAACCGAAAAAAGATTTAGTAATAATAATTGTTGTAATCCAATAGTAGATTTATATAAAGCCAGTGCAACAGCTTGTGTTGACAATTGACATGCTATAACTAGCATGCTATTAATAAATAAAGACTATGACTTTGCACACACACACACACAACACAAAATGACAATGAACACAAAACGGCCCTACGATACTTACTCGATTAGATCAAGTGTAAATATCTCGAAATGAACCAGAGACATATTCACCGCTCCCGCAAACCTGTCTCAAATCAGCAACGTTTATAAATATCACGTCACCTGTAATCCATAGCCTGTTTAGCGCAGCCGAAACACATTGTTCAAACGGAACACAATTTAAACTCCGCTCGCCCGCCATCGCCGCGCCAGCCGTAGATTGTGCAAACGTGTTTGACAGCACACTCGCGCACAGAGAGTCGGCGATCAAAAGGCGGCCGACATCGAATTGTCGGCGTAATGGGGCCGTCACATGCCGACACCTCGTCACCGGCACAAGGGTGACCATTTAAAACTTTCGCATACATCACCTACCTACGTACTACGTGGAGCGTGCAGTGTGCGAGACTCATGGTCGCAGTTACGCAGATTGAAGGTTTTTTTATATACGTAGTCTTTTCGTAAACAAATTTGATAGGTACTGATGGCGAAAGTTCTTGGTTGGTGAATTTTTGGTACAAAATGTATTTCCGCATGTACACAGTTAAAGAAAATAAAACATTATTGCTCAAGTGAATTAAATCATAATTTAAAAAAAACCCTCGCCCCTATTTGCATTGTGGGCCATATTAGATTGAAATGTGCCATAGTGTATTCTATTAGTTGAGCTCTTTCATTTGATACCCGTATTGAGGGAATCTGAATAAATATCTTGAATCCACCATTTTCAAACCATAGCTTAGATTTCAC
Source organism: Zerene cesonia (assembly GCF_012273895.1). Lineage (NCBI taxonomy): Eukaryota > Metazoa > Arthropoda > Insecta > Lepidoptera > Pieridae > Zerene > Zerene cesonia. The sequence goes on along the minus strand of NC_052120.1, from coordinate 8,489,298 downwards.
AAGCCAAGAATACTCCACCTTATTCACGTTTCAAGGAAAAAAACAAAATCAGAATTAGTTAATCCGTTCAACAACTCCGATAACGTGGTCAAGACACACACATACAGATACTTCAAATTTATAACACTCCGACATACAATATTATCAAATGATACTACTGTGAAACGATCTTAAGAATAATATACCTATATATTGTATCTAATTTAGAAACCATTAAAGTAATATTGTATTTTTTTCAATTCAATATCGGCCCACCTACACAGCGTAACAACGCAATCAAATTTCCTGAAAATCAATTCATATTTTCACCACCTACCATTCTGAGAACTAACAAATATGTTAATAAAATCAATTCCAAGGAGGCAGATTGATTGGCTTTGCAAGCAATTCATTCACAATACAACATTCAAAGGCTTCTCTCGTCAATTATTGCTCACTGGAAAAAAATCCATCGAATCCCCGCTAGGAAACGGCGCGCGTGTTTTTCAGCCCAGCACAAGACGCTATGTATATTCGCGTGGTAAAGAGGAAAACCTTATTCAGCGATATTCAGAGTATCTGCGGCATTCCGCGTCATAACGTGAAACCTTTGCGGCTTCGAGCGAACTATGGCGTAGTGAGTGCTGTACGCTCCAGACTTTATTGGGCTGCGCTGTGAGAGACAGAAAGATGCTTGAATAGGATTTTTGTTCATAAGTACATAATATACCTACTAATGTCATAAAGATGAAAGATTTGCTCGTTTGTTTGTAACGATTCAACGCAATTATTTCATCAGCCGAAAGCCACGTTCTATCTGAGTGATTTAGGCTATTGTTTATTTTGTCTTTATCCCGTGTTTACTCGACTGAGACCGGGACAATATTTCGGCAACGTGATAATGTTATGGTAATATAATAACAAGATTAGTTCATAAATAATAACAGGGTTAAATTATTAAGTGACATGAATTCACAGTAATCAAATGTAAAGTGAATATTATAGATAAACGAAATGTATTACTTAAAAGCGATTCTAAGAAAATCAAGAACCGAGACCGATTCTTAATTAAATTTCATCCCTACTAATATTATAAATGCGAAAGTAACTCTGTCTGTCTGTCTGTCTGTTACGCTTTCACGCCTAAACCACTGAACCGATTTTCACAAAATTTGGTATGAAGATAGAACTGAACTTGGGAAAGGACATAGGATACTTTTTATCGCGAAAAAAGGGTAGAAAGGGTTGAAAGAGGGGATGAATGTTTGTATGAAAGTTCTTTATTGTCAAACCGATTTTGATGAAACTTGGTATGAAGATGGAGATGAACGTGGGAAAGAACAAACCATACTTTTTGATGCGAAGAAAATACTCCTTACCGTGTCGCGCGATATAAGCGAATACTACGCGGGTGAAGCCGCGGGCGAAAAGCTAGTCATAATTATATAATTAATTCGACACCACGATTCTATGCAGTAAAGCAAAAATTTTAATTATTACCGTCTCGTAAGAGCACGTAATATCCTACGTACATCTTACAATTGTTATAAATAAATGGCACGTGAAAATACCAAGCACGAGCTAATTCCCTCCCATCTTACACGCTACGTTCAGCGTGTGACGTCAGAATGTAGACCAATTTAAGTTTAAACAATGGACGCGTCAGCATGTTCCCGCAATTGTCATAAATAGAACAAATGTTGCCGCGAACACGACGGCTGTAAACCGGTATGGGCGCACGAACACAAGCATAAGCGGCTATGGGTGCGGTGCGACGACAGGATGCTAAATATCCCAGTGAGAGAAGTATTCCTTTATTCATTTCATATGTTAGTAGAGTTAGAAAGAAAATTTGTTGTCACAACTATTCCATGCCAGATTTTTCAGCACTGTTTCTCAATCTACTGTGTTGTTGACACTCGATGTATTAGGTAATTTATCTTGTATTTTTTTATATCGAGTGTTACACTTTACACGAATAAGAGCTTATTGAATTGTTTAGATGATCGATTAAATATAAAGTGCTGTTTTGTGTACGTATGGAATTCGTGATCACTCTATCAGCAAAAGTATAGACTATGTAGTTTTGATTAGTTTAAAGGATAACACACCGCTATCGCTCCCGCCCGTCTGTCGCTACAGTCAAGAATACAACATGACCTTTACGCCTTAAATGACAGAAAGCAATATATCAAGCGATGTTGTAGTTTAGAGGTTAAATGTGACAGTCGTTTAGATTATTTTTAGAGCATTAAGAGGATTGATAGACATTTTAAACCAACTTAAAAGAAAATATTTGCGGTTTTTTATGTAAAAATCGTAATTTATCATTATCGGCCAATAATAATATAGGGAAAGGGGAATTGTGTGAAACTGCGGGCAAAAGCTATTATTTTGTATCACCACAAGCAATATAATAATTACAATATTTTAATCACGCATACGCACAGTCGTATCCTACTATGGGTGGATTGTGTATCGATTTATGGATGTTTATTACTGTGTCACGCAAAAGTAGCTGATGGTACCTGTAAGAAATTTGTATAAATTATAGTCTGAATTAGCATATATGATTTCCATGAAGTATGAGTGAAGCCATAGACCAGGCTCCAGCTATACACAAAAATACCGAGTTAGACACTATTAAGGATTAATTATCGAAACTGTACATCCTCCGTTAAAAAAAAAAAACTATTTAACCCATCAATCGTCGTAATAAACTGATACTTAAAAACAATGCGTTTCCATCGCGAAAACATTATTAATTCAAGCATGGTTCGCCAACTAGAGCACTTGAATACAACAAAATATTTATCGTTCGTAATAAAATTAAATGTTCCGGCGGTTTACTCAATGTGTCGGAACAATATCGGCCTGCATGCAAATCAATGGTGATGTCAAAAATACGAGCTGTGGGGATACGGGCGTGCCAACGCATAACGCGCACCGCGGCTTCCTAAATGCCGAACGAAATTCAAGACATACCAACAAACGCGTAAGGGGATGACGATTTTCTTATTTTTATCTCACATGGATTTAGATATATTCGAGTAATAAAGCAGTTTGTGATAACTCCGGTAGATGTATATTTACATAGCCATTATTAAACTTTTATAATTATCGCCCAATTTCAGTTCTGCCATCAATTTCTAAAGTCATCGAGAAGCTCATTAATAATAGACTTCTTAACT